>NC_081185.1:61632952-61757952 GCF_029867415.1 Vicia villosa | reverse complement strand
ATTTAAAATGGTTAGAATAGTATAGCATGAAAAAAAATTAATTTAAAAATAAATAAATCATCCTAATCAAAATATCAGTAATAAATTTACATTCTTAAGTTTTTTTAGTTAAATGAAAATATAAGTGACAAATTAATAACAAGTTATATTTATAATTATGTGAAAAATAAAAGTTTATGAATTCTTAAGTATAAATTTAATTTTATATTCATAGTATTATTCAAAATTAAATAATGAACAAATCAAAATCAATTATGAAGAATAAAAAAATATATTATAAATAAAATAATTTATTTCATTCAAAATAAATTATAGATCAAATTAAATTAAAATGGAGTTAGAATTATAGTGAAAATAAAAATTATTGTGATAACATTTAAATATTAAGTGTTATAGTTCCGAATTTTTTTCCTAATTGATAATATTCTAATAATTAAAGAAATAACAACATTCTTTTAAAAAGATATTTTATTTATAGAATTTTTAAATATTGATCATAATTGATAAAAATTCAGTAAGGTGCTGTTAATATGGAATCAATAAATCTTAAATGTTAATTAAATCTGATGGCTGATATCAATAGTTCTCATTTCTCATAAAAGATATCAGTTCTCACCGGATACGCTCCCTATATATATATATATATATATATATATATATATATATATATATATATATATATATATATATATATATATATATATATATATATATATATATATAGGGACGTATCAAATGAGAACTTTGATTATTATGAGAACTGAGAACTTTTAATAACAACCATACGATTTAAAATCAATGCTCAGATATGCATTTATGTGATATGTATTTAAACCAGAATCTATCTATTAATTATTGTCTCCTAAAATTTGAGTTAAATCTGAGACATTGATTTTTAATCGTATGGTTATTATTTTGTTTTATTTGCTACGTCTTTTGATAATTTAAATGACAGTTGAAAGAGACTTTATTGGATATAGTGGTGTCAAGGACCTATCTATTATACATCTATAAAAATCTAAGTACTATGAAAAACCAAGTATACCCTTTTAATAAAATGTTTAAACTCTTCTGATTCCAGGGATATAAGTGACTATTCCATGTCATGCTTTAACCACATTCACTTGGCAATTAATATTGCTGACATGTCATTTTAATAGATTTTTCATTATTTTTTTCAACTATTCTTTCAATTATTTTTTATTAATTATGATAATAATGTTGTCTTAATAAAGTTGGTCAAGATATTATTTGATTTTGTTGGTCAACGTTATATAGCAGTATAGGAAGTTGTGAATCTATTAATGTACGTTGGGCAATAAAAAGCCACTGCATAGTCTATCATTCTATATACTCTAAGTCTCTTACTTAAAAATCTAAAACTATTTCTCTTCCATTCCCTCCCTCCTCATTTTTGTTAGCTGGAGATTTTGACAGGATGTTTGTATTCTTCGAAGACATGTGTCTCGAAGAGTTTCGAGCGGGAGGATTTGAATTTCAAAGTGTTTCGTTTGAATCAAGGAAGACGCGTGGAACCCCAGGAATTCGAAGCGCATGCAAACGAGCAACGTGGCATCTCATTAGAGTAAGACCGTTAGGGTCGAATTAGTATAAATAAGGGTCTTAGTGGTAAGATTCAAGGGTGTTCATTTTGTACAAATTACTCACAAATCACTAAAGTACCAAGCGTATGAGAAAGAGTTATCACTGAGAAATGTACGTGTAACACCATTACATTTTCAATATTTTCCCCTTTACTTTATAAACACAAGTCATTTACATATCTTTACATTTCCTGTCGAATCATTTACGTTTATAGTCTAGTCACTTCAAATTACTTTCTGCAATCTCTTTTGTTGCATTGTATTTTACATTGTTTTTTACATCAAGTCTTAGATCAAAACATTTCTTGTAGAAGTAAAACTCAGAAATATGTCTTCAATTATTATGATAGACACCTTTCGACACATGTCCTAGGATTAATCTAGTCGATCCTGCGAGTAACCAAAGTATACTTAATAGTTTGGAGGACTAGCGGTTGTTTACCAAAAATCACCGTAATCAAATTGGCACGCCTAGTGGGACGGTGTCAAAAGTTATCTTTTAAGTTTAATAAAAGTGTCTCATAGGTTTAGTTATATCAAAACCTTGTATGAACCTTAGGAGTGGTAAATCTATAAACAGTTTACAACCAATTCCTAAACAAAAATAAAATAAAATAAACGGTTAATTCAACTAGTGATCACGGAGGAAAAAATCCTCCACAAGGGTCAGGCACAGTTGTTGCAAGTACAACCAATGTCTCGACTTCCGTGTCAGAATCACAAACCACTCCTACATTGACAGGATCTATGGCCATAAGAAATTCTCAAGCCATACCCACATCTACGGGGTCCATGGCTATAAATGCTTCAATACCAACGTCCACTGGGACAATACCCACAGTTAGTTCGACCACAATATCCCTTTTTGTAAGTGCAACAGAGATTCCCTCGAATACTCAGAATGGTTCATTTTCGACATATTTTGGAAGCCAGGTACAACCTATAACCCCTAGGCCAACAAGTTTTGAGAATTTTAGGTCTTGGAGGGAACAGCCGTACAAAATGCCATCTTCCTATATGGAAGGATTACAAACTGGGCCATCCACGTATACACAACCTAGTATGGCCATGTTTTAGCCGATTCAAAATGCTGGCTCAATAGGTCGAAGTGCACAAAACTAGGGTCCGTGGAACCAGTTGCCCACATTGACTACAAACAATCAGACAACGTTTAGGCAACAAATGGATGCAATCAACCATGACATGGTTGGAGTTCTTGCCAGAGAGATGAATAATATATTCTCTCCTCTAATTCAAAACGTAAATAGGACTAATAACGACAATACTGAGTCCTTCCAACAATGAAAATGGCACGAATAGCAGATTTCTTTGGGGCTCCTTAATCGATAAGACAGTGTATGCGAGATCGTGTCGAGACTCGGGAGGAACCAACTATTAACCAAGTGCAGCCACCTAGACAAAATATTATCGAAAGAAACATGGGGGCAGGATTAGAACAACAAGGAATCCAATAGCAAATCCCTGAAGAACAACCTAGGAGGGTAGTTATGGTTAACAGGGAACAAAATGCAGACGAAATGATTCAGAGGGTTAGGCAAGATAACATGATGGCAGAAAAAAACTTAACTACCATGATCGAAAGAATCATGGCCAATAATGGCCTGAATACAGGGCTTCGATGCCCCAGTTATACCTCCCCTATAATGGATTTTATCTTGAAAACAGAATTACCAAGAGGCTATAAAGTTCCCAAATTCACGAAATTCTCAGGGGATACTAGTGAGTCAACCGTAGAACACATAGCCCGATATATAACCGAGGCAGGAGATTTGGCGAATCGTGAGAACTTAAGAATTAAATACTTTCCTAGTTCATTAACAAAGAACACATTTACTTGGTTCACCACTTTACCACCAAACTCTATAGATGCTTGGCCTTACCTAGAGAGAATGTTCCATGAGCAGTTTTATATGGGGCAAACTAAGATAAGTCTCAAAGAATTGGCTAGCATTAAGAGAAAGTTTACTGAACCTATAGATTATTATCTGAATAGGTTCCATTTATTAAAGTCTAGATGTTTTACAGTTGTGCCTGAACATGAGTTAGTAGAAATGGCCGCAGGTGGGCTAGACTATTCCATTAGGAAGAAATTAGATACCCAATATCTAAGAGATATGGCCCAATTAGCAGATAGAGTTGGACAGGTCGAGCGATTGAAAGCTGAAAAGGCCAGAGAAAATAAAAGTTATAAAAAAGAGAGGATAGCCTATATCGAAGGCGAAGATGTCGAACTCGAAGCTTTCGATGACCCATGTGATGTTGATGAGGTCGAAATAGATTTGGCTGAGTTAAAAGAGGCACCCCCATACTTTTGTAAGTTGCTGACTCCTTCGAATGGTAAAAACCCTATCGAGGTAGAGAAGAATGACAAATTCCCTAAGAAAACATATACTTTCAACGTCACCAAATGTGATGAAATTTTTGATTTGTTAGTAAAAGATGGCCAAATGATAGTGCCTCCTAATTCAAAAATTCCTCCATTAGAACAACGGAAGAAAAGAGGTTTTTGTAAATATCATGGTTTCCTTGGCCACAAAACCTCACAATGTTTGCTTTTCAAGGATCTAATACAGAATGCTATCAAGGATGGTCGTCTGAAGTTCGCATATAAGGGGAGAAACAACATGAAGGTTGATGTTGATCCTCTCCATGTTGCTGACACCAATTATGTTGATCCCGTCGAAATTAACATGGTGGATGTGACTGAAGTTGGAGATTACAAAGCCAAGAAACTGGAAATAGGTTCGACTGGAAAGCAGGCTACTAAAAGCCTAAGCAACAACATGATCTTCAATGCTGATGTTGAAGGTTCTTGTGGGGGGAGATTCGAACCAAAGGCTACTAAAGTCCTTTGTGAAAAGAAGAGTGAGGCTATTGAGGGCCTTAGAAAGAAGCTTGAAAAGATAAGAATTTCTAAAACCCCTACAGCGGGAGTCAACATGGTTAATATGGACCAGCCCATTTTAGGGATGGAAGAAATGGAAAGATGTTTGATAATGGAAAAAGATAAGGTAAAATATGGTTATCCGAAGGCCAATGAGAGTCTAAAAGAATACCTCTGAAGGTGTCATGAGAGAAATGCTTGGAGGATGTTAATATGCCCAAGGTGCTCAATCATGTTAAGTCGAAGGGTTGCGGAGAACTTCGAAAGAGCCCAGCGAATTAGGACACAAGGGCACTGGAGGCAGGAAAGCCATCTCATGAAGGTTTACCCGAGACCAGGGGAAAGTCTTATAGGTTTTGTGGTACGTTGCCACAAGGCGGAATCAGAGGTCCTCATGTGTCCCAGATGTGGGGCAATTTATGACAGTGAAGTGGCATAAATGTTCGAAAGGATACCATTCACTGCTGGTTGGGATATGCATGGGTCTAACCCTAACATCTATGTCTTTGATAAAAGAGGAGTGTCGAAAAGGCCAGACAGCCCTCACCCAAAAGCTCGAAGGGTTACTTTTAAGCTCCTAACGGAGGTGCCTGTCGATAGATGGATGCAAGCTGGTGCAGAGAGCGGAAAGTGGCGAAGTTTCGATCAGGGGGGAAGGACAACCATGGCATATAAGAAGCAGTTTCAATCCTAAAAAAGGGAGACATACAGGCTCGAGAACTATAAGGGGAAGAATCCCATGTCAAGGTCTCAATGGAGAAGACATCAGAGAATGAAGAAAGCTGAAAGGGAGTCAGTGTCGAAGGATATTGGAGAGTCCAGTAGCAGTAAATCCCTCTTCAGACTTCAAATGTGAACAAACCCCCAGTAGGGCGAAAACTGTTCGTCTCAGAAAAGGAGAATGTTGTTCAAAAAGTCCAGGTGAATCCAGTAAAGGAGGAAGAAATGCTAACAGACTACTTTGAATCTGATGGAGTCTCGTCTGTGAATTTAAATTGTAATGAAGTATTTGTCCTACCTCACGAGTACTATTAGGAGACTAAAGTCGAAGCCTATGAAGAGGCGGACGAAGAAGAAATCGCGAAACATAAGCCAATATGTTACTATGTGCTGAATAATGGTGCCGTCGAGGAGCAAAATGCTTTCTTCTTGAGGCCTGATCAAGGAATGAGGAACCGCTTGAAGCCCCTTTACATCAGAGCCAAGATCAAAAAAGTTGGAATCAACAAGGTGTTGGTCGATGGTGGGGCAACAGTAAACATAATACCTCAATTCATGCTAAAACGAATTGGCATGTTTGACACAGACATAAGGCCCCACAACATGGTGTTATCAAACTATGAAGGGAAAGTAGGACACACTTTAGGAGTGGTTCAGGTGAACCTTACGGTTGGTTCAGTCACGAGGTCAACTATGTTCATGGTGATCCCGACAAAATCCAATTACAACCTTTTGTTGGGAAGAGAATGGATTCATGGAGTAGCAGCCGTACCCTCGACAATGTATCAGAGGCTAACCATCTGGAGAGAGGATGGTGTAGTGGAAAATATCGAAGTGGATCAAAGCTACTATATGTTAGAGGTGAATCAGGTAAATAAAACAAGTTTCGATAAGAACATGGCCAACATTGGGCCATGCCAGGTGACTGAAGATATATATTCCCCAAATAAGAATGCTATGTACTACCTGACTCTCCATCCAAACAGTTTTTAGTGGAATAGAGAGATAATGGGAGAACCTGAATACGTAGAACATATCGAAGGACTACCTGGAACACGACCAACTGGCTGGGACGAAGACGTTGAATGTGTCTGAGTCTTCGTTTTTCGAAAAGATTTCGGCTTACATAGACGAGAACAAAAGAAAAGCGACCCTCGAGGCTAAAATAGAAAACATGGCTATCAAATCCAAAGAAGAAACACAAATACCAGGCCCTGGGGTGCACTTCATCCCAAAACCCCCTGACGAACAAATTCCTGACGAACAGGTTCCAGGCGAACAAGTAAGTTAAAGGTTGGATGCCATTTACGACGGAGAACCTTTGGGGTTCGAAAAAGACCCAGTGGCATCAAGTGCAAAGATGTTAGCTCAATATCCCCTCGAAGAAGTAGATCTTGGTTATGGAATTTTAAAGAGAATTACATACATCAGCATAAAGCTAGAGCCCGAATTAAAAACAAAGGTCATCTCGTTAATAAAAGAAAATAAAGACTGCTTCGCTTGGGATTATGATGAAATGCCTGGTTTGGGGAGAGACTTGGTCGAATTAAGGTTGCCCATCAAGGATGGAAAGAAGCCGATCAAGCAAATGCCAAGAAGATTTGTCCCAGAGATCCTCTCAAAGATCAAAGCAGAAGTCGAAAGACTTCTTCGTTGCAGATTCATTAGAACCACGAGGTATGTCGAATGGATTGCAAATATAGTACCTGTTATTAAAAAGAATGGTTCTTTAAGGGTAGGTATAGATTTTCGTGATTTAAATGCAGCAACCCCTAAAGATGAATATCCTATGCCTGTGGCAGAAATGCTAATAGACTCAGCCGCGGGCTTCGAATATCTTAGCATGTTAGATGGATATTCTGGATATAATCAAATCTTCATTGATGAGGAAGATGTAGCCAAAACAAATTTTCGATGTCCTGGGGAATAGGCACCTACGAATGGGTTTTTATGCCTTTTGATTTAAAAAATGTTGGGGGCAACTTACCAAAGAGCAATGAACTCTATATTTCATGATTTTATAGAAACTTTTTTGCAGGTATACATAAATGATATTGTCATAAAATCTACTTTAGATGACAATCATCTCGATCATCTTCACCAATCATTCTAAAGAATAAGGAGACATGGCTTGAAGATTAACCCCCTTAAATATGCCTTCTTTGTGCAGGATGGAGACTTCTTGGGCTTCGTAGTCCATAAGAAGGAGATAGAAATCAACAAAATAAAACAAAGGCTATCATGGAGACAAAAGCGCCATTAACAAAGAAGGAGTTACAATCATTATTGGGAAAGATAAATTTCCTAAGAAGATTCATCTCTAACTTGAGTGGTCGAACGCAAGCCTTTTCTCCTCTCCTCCGTCTGAAGCAAGGAAGATTCGAGTGGAACAAGGAGCATCAAGAAGCTTTCGATAGGATAAAGCAATATTTAATGCACCCACCCATGTTGCACCTCTAAATGGGAATAAGCATATGAGACTGTACATATCAACTTCCGACACTCCCATAGGTAGTATGTTAGCATAGGAGGAGGAAGATGGCATCGAGAGAACCATTTACTACTTAAGTAGGGTACTGAATGATGCAGAGACTAGATATACTGCTATAAAAATACTCTACCTTTGTTTGTATTTTTCTTGTATAAAAATTAAGTATTATATAAAGACAATTGATGTTTACGTTTTCTCTCATTTTGATGTTATTAAGCACATGTTGTCGAAGCCAATATTGCGCAATCGAATTGGAAAATGGGCTTTAGCCCTTACTGAGTACTCTTTGACCTTTTTGACCTTAAAGGCAATGAAAGGACAAATAGTATCCGACTTCATTGTGGACCATGCAGTGGTCGAAATCCATCAACAATATGTTGAAATAAAACCATAGAGATTGTTCTTGGATGGATTAACTCACAAAGAGGGAAGTGGAGTTGGAGTCCTCATAATTTCTCCTAAAGGAATTCCAACAAAACTCAAGTATAAAATTGAAGGTCCCCTATGTTCTAATAACGAAGTGGAGTATGAAGCATTGCTTGCAGGACTTGAAGCTTTGTTGGAATTGGGGGCAACCAGAATCGAAATTAAAGGAGACTCCGAGTTAGTGATTAAGCAACTGACGAAAGAATACAAATGTATAAATGAAAATCTAATTATGTACTTCGTCATGACAAATAGGCTGCTTAAAAAATTCGAATATGTGGATTTAAAGGATGTCCCCAGGATAAAAAACCAAGAGGCAAATGATTTGGCACAATTACCTTCAGGATATAAAGTGTAGAAGGAAAGGTTAGAAGAATTGATTTAAGTTAGAGGAAAAGCAATGGCCACTAAATTATCTCCGACTGATTTAGAATACACACAATTAGGCTTCTCCAACCAAGAAGAATTTGAAGCGTTAAATATAGACGCTCTAACAGATACGGATTGGAGAAAGCCAATTGTTAATTACCTTAAAGACCCTTCGATAGATACAGAGAGAAAGATTAAGTACAGAGCTTTGTATTATTTCTTGATGGAGAACGAATTATTCAAGAAAACTCTTGAGGGAATTTTTTGAAATGTCTATGCAAAACTGAAGCTTATTTAGAATTATCTAGTGTACATAGTGGAACCTGTGGAGCTCATCAAGCGGGGAAAAATGAAATGGTTACTATTTTGTTACGGGATGTATTAGCCCACTATGTTAAAAGATCGCATAGACTTCGCCAAAGGTTGCCAAGAATGTCAGATGCACGCAAGTATCCAACATGCTCCTACAAATGAGTTGAGTTCGATCATCAAGTCGTGGCCTTTCAGAGGATGGGCATTGGACTTAATTGGAGAAATTCGGCCTACTTCATCCAAGGGCCAAAGATATATTTTGGTGGGAATAAATTATTTTACAAAGTGGGTTGAAGCAGTACCATTAGTAAACGTAGACCAATAGGTTGTGATTGAATTCATCCAAAAACAAATACTCTACAGATTTGGAATCCTAGAGAGCATAACAACATATCAAGGTTCAATGTTTACTAGTTGAAAGATGCAAGAATTTGCAAAAGAAATAGGGTTCAAATTGCTAACTTCTACACCTTATTATGCTCAAGCAAATGGTCAGGTCGAAGCAGCCAATAAAGTGATTATTTGTTTAATAAAGAAACATGTGGGAAGAAAACCAAAAAATTGGCACAAGACCCTAGATCAAGCACTGTGGGCTTGTCGAGCATCACCTAAAGAAGCAACCAACACTACACCTTTTCAACTCACATTTGGACATGATGCAGTGTTACAAGTTGAAATCTATTTGCAATCAGATAGAATTCAAAAACAAGAAGAGATTCCTCCAAATGTGTATTGGGAAATGATGATGAACGAATTGGTGGATCTAGACGATGAAAGGTTGTGTGCCCTAGAGATGATAAAGAGACAAAAGGAATGGGTGGCCAGAGCATATGACAAAAAGGTGAAAGGTAAAACTTTTGTTATAAATGATTTTGTTTGGAAATTTATTTTGCTTATAGATCGAAAGAATCAAGCCTTAGGTAAATGGTTCCCACATTGGAAAGATCCTTTTCGAATTTTAAAACTATTTTCAAACAATGCCTATGAAATGGAAGAATTGGCAGAGGATCGAAGGATCCTAAAAGTAAATGGGAAGTACTTGAAAAAGTATAAACCATTCATACAAGAAATTAAAATAATAGCGAAATAACAGTGAAGGTGCGCATTAAAGCCAAAATGGTGTAAGTATGACCGCCAAAATGGCAATATTCTGATATTACAAAACAAAAATTATAAAGTAAATATCCAAAAGCATTAAGAAGAAAAGCACAACAGAGTCTGGGAAATAAAAAACAAAAAGATATGTTGGAGCAATCACACATCAAAGTCACCTGGAAGAGAAGTTTTCATCTGGGCATATTGAGAAGCAGACACAGCTAGACGACGTTCGATCAGGTTTTGTTGTTTCTTCAACTCTTCGATTTCTGGCTCCAATTGTTAGGCCTTCTCGATGTGTTGGATACCCATTTAGACTTCTTCGTCTATATCCTGCCGATCTAGCTTTCGGATCTCGTCTTGACGATCCTCTACAACCCATATCTTTTCTTTCAGCCGTTCGATCTCTTCCTTCCAGGATTTGATACTGTCTTCACAGGCTTTATCCGTTTGGTACTTCGAATGTTCAAGCTCCATACTTCAACTTTGTTAGTTGATTCACTGGCAGCATTCCACGAAGAAGTTTGGGTACTCACTTTTGCATTTAGCTTATGAGAAACCTCGTGCCTTCGTAGGTGATCTGATTGGAACTGGTCAAGCAAGAAGCCCAATGAGATTGATACCTGTGAAACCTCTTCAGAAATGTTGAGCAAATCTACTTTCTTCAGCAAGCTCTTCAGTCCAAAGAAAATGGTGGCATCCTTTTGTACCGCCTGAACCAAGTCGACATCAAAGAATATCTCTTTTATCTGACGAAGAAGACTCTGGCCAAGTGCTTCTGCAATTTTGCCACCAGAAGCTTTCAAAGACGCCCCACCCTTGCTAGACGAACTACTCCTCGCACTTATCATGGCTTTGAGAAATCCAATAGGATTTGTAGACTTGAGAGTTTCCAACTCAGCTGGAGAAGATAGTGGAAGAGTATTGGTCGAAATAGTCGCATGTACGGTGACCTTCCCAAAGGGATGATCATTTTCCTTTTTAGACTTGAGTTGGCTAGAAGCTTCATCTTTAGTTTTGTTTCCATCCCTATGATCAGCTTCTTTGCTCTCTGTAGACTGTTTGTCTCCCTCATCAATATTGGACAACTGAGGGTTGTCCTCCATGTCGATGTCGTGATCAAAGTGGGGAATGTCTAGGGATGAATCGTTCGAACGATATTCTCGACTAGCTCAATGTTCTGAACAATGTTTGGAGCACCATCACTTTCAGTTTCTGAAGTGAGAAGAGGATTGGCTTGTGAAGTGTGTTTTGGAGAAACTGCAAGAATTATCAAGTCCTCAATCAGATCTTTCAAAGAAAAACCTTGTTAAATAAAACAGATAGACACATGTACATACCTGGAGGATTGTCAACTAAGGGGATGTCATTCGAAGGGTTACTTGTTTTGAGGTTAGAGGTGGCAGTGCCTGCATCATCCTACACATACAGAAAAGGTTAGCTCAAATTCAAAAGTCAGTATGGAACTTGAAATAAAATAATAAAATAAGTGTTTACCTTGGTTAGAATATTGTCTGGGCTGGAGTTATGGCTTTCGATGATAGGGGTGTTCCCAGCAGGCTTTTGAATCTGTTCGTCAGATGATTTTTGGCCACTCGAAGCTGTGGGCTTCAAATTCCCAGACTTTCTCTTGGACCAAAGAATTGGTGGCTTTTTGCCTTTTCTTGGTCACCAATTTGGTGTGACGAGGAGACTTATCCTCACCATCCGAGTCAATCGTGATGCTTTCAAGAGCACCTTTCTTCTTTTTGGGGTTGGTGGTGGTTTTCGAGTATTCTGAAAAGAAATGTGTTAGAATTACATAAAAAAACCGAAAGTTTTGCAAACCAAAAAGAAAAATTAACTACCACAGGTTTTGGTTTGCTGGTTTTGCTAGAGTCTTCGCTAGTATTGTTATCCTTCGAAGGAACATCATGCTTGCGAGTGTTGGCAACAGGTTCCTTGATGTTCTGTCTTCGACTAAGAGCTATAATCAAAGCAAGACAAGTTAATATAAAGGCAGAAAACAAAGAAAGAAAAATACCAATCGAAATGTTTCTTCAGTTCCAAACCTTCGGGTATTGGAGTTAGAACACGAACGTGTTCGAGGCTAATATGAAGAGGCCCTTTGAAACTTCCCAAGGTTTGCTTAGTCGGAACCACTCGTTCGACACGTTTTTTAGATTCTTCGCAAAGAATTTTAGGGACATTCCCACAAACAAACCAGTATAGAAAAGGAGGACTTAAAACCACACCAAAATCAGCACTGGGTAGCAGAGGGAATTTTGGAGGATACATTTTGAAAGCCGTCTCATAACGTTGTTCAGGACGAACGTATGAAGGTGATTTCAATTTGCCTAGTTTTTTAGAAAACTTTTCGCGTAAAGTAATCGCTGCCTTACTAGTGGTCAGACTAAGATCACTAGGCCTATAGGTACTTTCAAAAAAAACTGGAACGCTTGTATTTCTTTAATATGCGTCGAAGTACCTTTCTGGAAACGCTCCTGCATAGAAGCAAAAGCCTCAGTCAGTTCGTGTGAAAGACCGGCAACATCGAAGATTTGTTGGTTGTAGTAGTCAGCCCACCATTTATGAAATTCCATGGTGGTATAGAATGTAGGTTCAAGAGATATAAGAGTAAGGGAGGTGACGCCAATGTATCTGGCAGTCTTTTATTCGAAGCTCTCTTCGGTCGAATACATGGTGTGCAAGCACATATGACTCTTCTTGTCATACAAACATTTGGGTTTAATTTGAACAAGCCCAAACTGTCTCGAAATGAGATTGGGTTGGTAGCTAAGAAACCCATAGTGGCTCTTCGTGATTCTTAGTTGATGGTACAACATTTTAGGAGTTAGAAATGCCTCCCAAATGGCCATTGATTCAGCATGTTGATCTGGAGAAGAAGAAGGAAATTCTCGTGTAAACCATTCAGGGCCTACTTTCCTTTTGACAAAAGGAGCCATTGAATGGCTAAAACTATAACGTTTAGCAAACATCATTATATAGGCTCTAAATGCCTCTAGTAGTTGACCTCCTTCTTCTTGGGGAGTTAAGTAGGCTAGCCTTGTCCCTTCGATTGTCCGGTTCTTGATAGCTGCATCATCTTCATCAACTAGTCCCTTTTTGGGAGAGCAGCTTCGAAGGTACCATTGAGCCATAGTTGCAATAACCAAAAGGGCCCCGCGAAAAACAAAGAAGTTCCAGCTTCATATGCCCTCAAGAAATCAACAGATTCACCTAGGCACTCATAAAGGTACCCTAGAATCATTTGGTTCAAATCCAGCTTCATGCCAACATTAAGTTGATTGGCCATGCAGATATACCTTTTCGCCACTTGCAGAGACCTCGAGCAGAAAACGCATCTCGACAACCAAAGTGCCAAGAAGGCAATGTGTTCTTCGTCGCTATCCTTGATATGATGTTTGGTTTTGAAAGTGGTGTAGGTGGCTTTACTTTCGCCAAATTTAATGGTGTCAATATCCATGTAGTTAGGATCGAAGTCTACTCCCGTTGGTCAAAGCCCTGTGATAACAACTATATCGAAGAGGGTATGGGTAATCATCTCACATGGGAGATGAAAAGTGTTGTGACATGCGTCCCAGAAATACATGGATGCTACCAACGTAGACTGGTTATATTCTAATCCAGTCTTTGACAACTGAACTAAGTCATAAATCCCTAATTCCTTCTAGAAGGGGGCTTTCTTTGATTCGACCTTAGCTAACAAAGCGTAGTAAGGTTCAGGATCTTTTGCTAGAGGGATATACCTAAATAACCTAAGTGTATTAGTCATGTACTCTAACCTAATGGTCTCTTGGGCTAGAGAAGTTATAGTCGAAGAACCTGTATCATCTGTGTTCTCAATAAAGATCAGTTTACCCTTATCATCTAATTTATTCTTACTAACTAGGGGCCTAGTTTTATAGTAAGCAGGAAAAAAGTTAGCCTGTAAATGAGCGTCAAAACCAAGCAGAGGACCCATGAATGCATGAGTCTTACCAAAAATTTTGTAAGGGATTATTACCTGAGAAGTATAAATGGAGCGTCTTTCCTCCAGGTAAGGTTCTGGTATGTATTCTTGATTCCCAACAAGTACTGGGTGTTGAAGCTCTAGAACAGGTTGAGAAGCTTTCGTGATTTGCGTTTGCTGGGCATGTTCAGTTGAGGAATCCATTGATGGAGAAAGTTTGTTTGAAGAAGATGAAGAAAGGTTTGAAAAGGTTTAGTGTTCTTCAGAAAAAAACAAAGGGTGTGATTGCAAAGGAAACGGAAAAATTACACAAGTGACTGAACTCACTATTTATAGGGTTAGAAAAATAGCCCCTTTAAATTTCTAATTAATTTATTAATGGAGTTAGTGGGGCACGTGTCTGAAGGCGATTGGTTTGCCTGGAGGTTTCGTAGTTAATGGCATCACTCCTAAATCCTAGGAGTAATGATTAGACGTAATGGCACATGGTTTTGAGAAGACGTTTTGAAAGAAAGGTCATAATGACTATGACGTCATTCAGAATCTTGGAACTCAAGAGATTTGAGAGGTCGAAATCTAGAAACATTAAGAAATGCCTATTTCTACTTATCTTTCGAAACAGGCATTTATTGGGGACAATTTGTTAGCTGGAGATTTCGACAGGATGTTTGTATTCTTCGAAGACATGTGTCTCGAGGAAATAATGACTTTTAAATGGCTCTTTTTAAGATTATGATATGTCAGGATAATTTCCTAATCGAAGCAAAATTTGAATAAATTATCTTCGAAGCCTAAGGGCTGAAAAAACTTAGGATATTCTGATATATTTTATTACTATACGCAAAGACACGTTGCTTCGCGTCGAAGAGTTTCGAGCAGGAGGATTTGAATTTCAAAGTGTTTCGTTTGAATCAAGGAAGACGCGTGGAACCCCAGGAATTCGAAGCGCATGCAAACGAGCAACGTGGCATCTCATTAGATTAAGACCGTTAGGGCCAAATTAGTGTAAATAAGGGTCTTAGTGGTAGGATTCAAGGGTGTTCATTTTGTACAAATTACTCACAAATCACTCAAGTACCAAGCGTAAGAGAAAGAGTTTTCGCCGAGAAATGTATGTGTAACACCATTATATTTTCAATATTTTTCCCTTTACTTTATTAACACATGTCATTTACATATCTTTACATTTTCTGTCGAATCATTTACGTTTACAGTCTAGTCACTTCGAATTACTTTCTGCAATCTCTTTTGTTGCATTGTATTTTACATTGTTTTTTACAACAAGTCTTAGATCAAAACGTTTCTTGTAGAAGTAAAACTCTGAAATATGACTTCAATTATTATGATAGACACCTTTCGACACATGTCCTAGGATCAATCTAGTCGATCCTACGAGTAACCAAAGTATACTAAATAATTTGGAGGACTAGCGGTTGTTTACCGAAAATCACCGTAAACAATTTTATACGACTCTTTCTCTTCCACTCCCTCCATCCCCATTCTCTCATTTTAATGTGCAGGTAAAATGTTCAACTTCCCCTGATTCTTCATCATCGTTCTCCAAGATCTTCGTACCAAACTATCTTCCACCTCAGGAACTCCTTCATGATCTTTGCATGTTCGTAATATCCATTTTTTGCTTTCGATTTGATTTTTTCTCTAAACTCACCTTAACACCGGCCACCTTCTTCCTCTTCTCTTCAAAGGCTTTTCCCACCTTAAAGATTCAACAAGAAGCATCTGTTTGTTTACACCTTTGACATCGAACCACCTTTAACCCTAACAATGGTCTGAAAATGTTTTTGTTAGTTGTTTTAAATCGTAAAAGTTTGATTTTTAGATGACTCATTTTATGGGTTTTAATGTAGGTCAAATCCATGGATTTCATGTTTACAGTTTGCTTCATGGTCAAATCTACGGGTTTCAATTACTAATATACAGTGGCGGAGCCAAAAAATTTACGGAGCCTGTGCAAAAATTTTATACCCTGTTTTTACTAATTTTATACCCTATTTTTACTAATTTTGTCCTTGATTTTGTCTAAAAATTTTGACCTTGATTTTGTCCAAAAATTTCACACCCTATTTTTACTAATTTTGGCCTTAATTTTGTCTAAAAATTACTAATTTTGCTTCTGGTGTTTTCTAAAAATCGAATATTAGATGGGGAGTATACAACAAAAGAAGGGGTTGAGCCCGGACGCGTGCCCGGGCTCGCTGGGCTGTAGATCCGCCCATGCTAATATTATGTTTTTGGTTTTTCGAAGGTTCTATGGGATACAATTTTAAAAAACTTTTTCTTATATTTCTTTAACCGAATATTTCTTTCCAATTGGTTTTAGAATATTACTAAATTATGTTTACCTCTTTGTATGAATTGGAGAAAATACCTAATAAAAAAACATTATGCTTCATCTGATTGATCTCCATGAAACTGAAACTCAGTGGTATGATATCTATATTACCTGACCTAATCAAGGTTTTATGTTTAAATTGTAAAGGTTTCATCTAATTGTTTGATTTTCATGTTTATTTTGCAAATCGTCAAGGATTTTCAGGGAATCATAGAAGCAGCTCACTGCACAGCTCATTCCCAAGTTCTTCAGGTTCTTTTCCTGAACAGTTTGGTATGACACTCAATGCTCATCTTGATTTGGTTGAAGCTGAATAACTTGGGGTATGTAATGTATGATTCATAGATAATGCATATATTGGTTGTTCTTCTTTCTTTATTGTTTGTTTGTATATGCTTTGAGGTTTGTATTTTTACAATTTTTTTTTTGTTGCTGAACAGGTTCAGGTACAAGCGATAAGAAGGCAGCCTCTTTTTTTTTTGTAAGTTTTGATTTTTTAGGATGTTGCATTCTTCAGAATATGGACTTGATTATGATGTATTTCTTTTTTATTTGAATCATTTATAAGGGTTTGTAGAGAATGAAGCTATGCATAAAGCTCTTATGTCTCTACTACTGAGGAAGGATGTGAAAGGTAATTTGATAAGATACATTTCTCACAAGATAGGATGTGAATAGGTTTTGTACCTGAACATGTCTTACAAGATACAATAGAATTGGTTAGAGTGGTTAGTATCTAATTAACATGTTTTTGATTGTTTAGTTTGATTTATCAAATTTTCCAAACAATGTGGAATGAAATAAATCAGAAATTTTATGGTAGATTATCGGCAGATTATAATAGTTTCAAGAGATATAATTCAAAGTTGAAAATAACTTATTTACATCTCTCAACACAAGTTGAATTTTTTCTGCTCAAATAAGCTATTAAAGAGAAGTTATGGAAATAAGTTTAAAATAGTTTGTACACATGTCAGAACACATGATGTTTTCTTAAGCTTAAATAAATCGATTTAAACAAACTCTTGATCTTTTAAGTTCTATATTGGCTACTTCTTTTTATAACTATTTTTTGTTATTTTGATTTGGAGATTTGAATTTTAATGTTTAAGAATTATACATTGTTTTTTAAAGCTAAATCTTAGTATTTATATAGGTGTAGACAACAGCCTGGCCAACAATGATTGTTTCTCTCATTCTATCAATTTTTCATTTATGAACAAAATGGATGAATATGTGGATTTGGGGTTATTATCAGATTATAATGAATATATGATTTCTCAGTTTTGTTAACTTTCAATATGTATTAGGAAGATCCTAAAGTCCCACATTGGTTGGAGATAGATCATTGAAAGAGTATATATAGAGGGATACTCCTCACCTTACAAACCGGTTTTGTAAGTTGTAACGATGAGTTAGGTCAAACTGTAATATGGTATCAGAGCCTATCGATCGGACCATGCCCAAAAAGAGTGTTGGGCGTGAGGGGTGTATTAGGAAGATCCTAAAGTATATATAGAGGGACACTCCTCGCCTTACAAACCGGTTTTATAAGGATGAGTTAGGTCAAACTCTAATAATATGAATTTTCACATTTTGATTGCAGACTATTATCCTCAAAGTAGCAATGTCCAATATTGTTCTCGAGCAGTGAAGAGGTTTTGGAAAAACTTCAAAGTATGCTAATACGTTACTGCAATTATTATTGTAGCAGTATTTTAAATTAATATATATTGATATTCATTCAGAAAATGTTATGGACTGGGAGTTTATTTAGAGTGAAAACGATGTTTGTATATTTGAGAACTTGAGTAGGCGACATTGTTGTTTATGTGCCCAACAGCATTATAAAAGTAACTAATAAAGTGCTTCTTCGAGGCAAGTTCAATAAAGTTGTGTTTGTCATTGCTAATGCTCTATGCAATGGTAAACATGTAGGTGTATTATGTAAGGATGAGTTTGGAGAGGTTGAGCAAAGAGCTTCTCTTTTATTCTGAATTTTTTCTCCTTCTCTTTTCACTTTGATTTTTCACTTTGATTCCAGTAGGTTCATATGGCACTGTTTTCTATTGCTGTTATTTGTTCATATGGCATTGTTTTATGCTATGTGTTGTTGAAATTTTATAGGGCCAAAGTTATGTTTATGAAGTATGTGGATTTTGTTCAAGCCTTCAAGGTTTTGTTTGGGGTTGCATGGCTTTGTTATTGTGTTTAGAATTTTATTTGCAAACTTGCTGTTATAGTGGTGGGATAAGGTTTGAATCCTCGATTTATGTTATTTGTGAATTGGTTTGAATTGAGGATAATTTTTTTCATGTACAGAATTGAGATTTGTGTTCAAGTAGTTTGAGTGGTGAATAGCTTTAGTTCTATTGCTCAAGACTTTTGTGTTAATGGTTTAAACAATTAAATTAATAAACGTACTCACGATTTTCTTTTGTCAAATAGTAATTAGGAGTTAAAAGAAAATAGTTCAAAAAATGTGTAATGTTTAGAGAGACACATAATCTATTTTAATTTAAATAAATAATAATCATCATGAACAAAGAAAATATTGGTAATAAAGTCATTGAATAATTAAAAGACATAAAATGATTCAGTTTTTTGGAAAATTAAAAGGCATAAAGTGATTCTTTTTTTTTTTTGGAAAATTGAATTATCCTCTTCTCATAAAACTTTCAAGGTAATTTATTTATATTTTAAATTTAATAAATAACATGAAATATTTATTTAATTTTTAAATAAATTATATTAAAATAATTGAAATAATGATAATTTAAATCCTCAAAATTATAAAAACAATAAACTACTATTTATCAAACAGTTTTTTATGTATTTTTTTTGAAACATTAAGATCATATCAAATAACATTAAAGAAGTTCAACTTAATTTAATTTTCTAAATTTGTTTTGATATAGAACGGAAAATATTTTGACCATATTATATTGTTTCTATAATAATTACTATAAATAGTATAAATTGTTTCTATCTTGACCTAAATTTAATGTTTCTATAAACATTAAAATCATATGAAATCAAAATTATCAAACATTAATACTTTTGATTTTTGAATTTAAAAACATAAATATTGATTCTTTAATTAAAGAAATTCAACTTAATTTAAAGTTTTAATTTTTTTTATATAGAACGGAGAATATTTTGACCATATTATATTTTTTTTATAAAAATTAAATTTTTTCAATAATTAATTTATTCTTAAATAATACTTATATTACTTTTTAATTTCTTCTTCATTAATAATTTATTTTTGTTTAGTTATAAAAATAAAACAATATTTATAAGAAAGAAAAATCTAAATTGACCATGATAAAAAAATAATTTAATTTTGTTTAATACATCACTCAATCTTATTGAATAAATCCATATTAAAATGAGTTTTAGTTTATAGCTAAAATATAACTTAATATTTATGAAATATTAAATTTTAATATTAGGAATCTGCACATTAAAATTATCAATTATTATGATACCCATGCAAATTATATTTATACTAAAAATTGCGATAATATTTGTTTTAATAAAAAACATGACTTTCTAATGCAAAACATAAATTTATCATTCTTTTTACATCATTCTGAGTAATATCGAATTTTAACTATTTTGAGTAATATATTTATTATTCTGAGTAATATTTATACTATTTTGAGTAATCTGTATATTATTTTGAATAATAAATATAATACTTTGAGTAATATAAACAATATTTAAGTATTTATGCACCATGCATAAGGATATACCTTATGCACGTCAACACATCCCGACTTCCTCCATATAATTTCACATGAGAGAGAATCGTCACCCTTATTCATTACTTACTTTTTTAGTTCTTGTAAGATATATGTGGCTTCGCATAAATGTTTTGTAGTTATGAAGATGAAAGAAAAAATATAGAAACAAAAAATTTATGAAAACAAATATCAGGTCAACCAAATAATTATTTTGATTGTATTTTTGGGTTAAGCTTGAAGCCATGAAGTTATTTTTTTTAAATCATTATTGTTTTTTACTGGGTTTAGGGTTTAGGGTTTAGGGTTTAGGGTTTAGGGTTTAGGGTTTAGGGTTTAGGGTTTAGGGTTTAGGGTTTAGGGTATAGTTCGGTCTGGAAATCAGTTTTGGCATCAAGTGGATCCAGTATTCTTCAAATCGTAGTTGCAGGGATCGAACCGTAGTCTTTCTTATCAAGTTCAACGTCAATTGCCAACGTCAATCATTATTTTAGTAAATACTAGATGTGTTAATTCACTCTATCATATTTAATATTTATAATCTCACATGATATGTATGAGTTCAAGAGTTATATTTAAAATATTTTAAAAAAATGAAGTAGAATATATTTTTATATGATGTACTAGTAACAAACCCATGCATACGCACAGGTTTTATTTTGTTACGCGCATTTAGATACATCATTTATTTTAAATAAAATGTTAAAAAAAAATATTTAGTTAAATAATTAATTAGTTCGTATATAAAAATATTTAGATCAATAATAAATTTTTTTCCGTATACCATTTTTTGATCAAATTTTTTTATCATAAATATCATTTCTCGTATAAAAAAATATTTCTATCAATAATATATATTTTTTTGCAGATAGACTTCATTTTTGTTAAAGTATCATTTAAAAAAATATTTGGATCAATAGTAAATCGCGTATGAAAAAATATTTAGATCAATAGTAAATTTTTTTCCGTATACCATTTTTGAATAAAAAATATTTGGACCATAAATACTATTTTTTGTAAATAATAGATTTTTTACGTATACAAATATTATTTTTAATTAGGTATCATTTACAAAAATATTTTGATCAATATTAAATTTTCGTATATAAAAGTATTTTGATCAATAATAGATTTTTTTCTCGTACACCATTTTTAGATAAAAAAATATTTGATCATAAATACCATTTCTCGTATATAAAAATATATAGATCAATAATAAAATTTTTTACCTATGCAAACTTCATTTTTGTTTAGGTATCATTTACAAAAAATATTTGGATCAATAGTAAATTTCGTATATAAAAATATTTAGATCAATAGTAGATTTTTTCCCTTATACCATTTTTGAATAAAAAATATTTGGATCATAAATACCATTTTTCGTAGATAATAGATTTTTTTTCAAATACAAATATTATTTTTGTTTAGGTATTTTTTACAAAAATATTTGGATCAATATTAAATTTTTGCATATAAAAATATTTAGATCAATAATAGATTTGTTTCCCGTATACAAACTTCATTTTTGTTTAGGAATCATTTACAAAAATATATGGATCAATATTAAATTTTTGTATATAAAAATATTTAGATCAATAATAGATATTTCCCCGTATATCATTTTTTGATCAAATTATTTAATCATAAACACAATTTCTCGTATATAAAAATATTTATATCAATAATAGATTTTTTTCCGTATACCGACTTCATTTTTGTTTAGGTATCATTTACAAAAATATTTGGATCAATAGTAAATTTCGTATATAAAAATATTTAGATCAAATGTAAATTTTTTCCCGTATAACATTTTTGAATTAAAAATATTTAGACCATAAATACCAATTTTCGTAAATAATAGATTTATTTTCCATATACAAATATTATTTTTGTTTATGTATCATTTACAAAAATATTTAGATCAATATTAAATTTTCGTATATTAAAATATTTAGATCAATAACAGATATTTTGAATAAATTTTTCCCGTATACCATTTTTGAATAAAAAATATTTGGATCATAAATATTATTTTTCGTATATAAAAATATATATTTTTGGAAGAAAGGAGTGAGAAAGTGATGAAAGAGAAAAAATAGAGAATGAAGAGAGATTTGGTAAGTTTGATAAAATATAAAGTTTGTATTATTTTAATAATAAAACTAAGAACTTTATTGTGTAAAAACCAAATAAAAACAATTTTAATGTGATAGCAAAAACTCAAATAAGGATATTGTAGACTTTTCCACAACCATTATTTTTGTTATATTATAGATTAAATGCATGACCTCAAGAGTTGTCGATGAATATCAACTACTTGTTTACATTAATATGACATGAGAAATACAAATAAAATGTTATTCACAAAGATTGAACTTTGAATCAACTACTTATATTTATATATACTTTATATTTATATAGCTCAAACCATTTGAATCATCTCTCCCCATGCTGTATATTAATAGTTGAAAGAGTTGTTTGTAATGATATTTTTGGGTTATTGAGATGAGTTAAAAGGGTTTTGAAAGATTTTTAAGTTTATGAGCTTTGAATCACTTTCTGGAATTTTACTCTCAATTTTAATTAGTAAAAAACAAGTGATAAAATTTTATTTAATTTATTGATTTATTTAATTAATCAAATATTATATATATTTTAAAATTATTGTCAATAACATTAATCCAAACAACAACTGTTTTTCTATTGATATAAATCACTAAAAATTTATTAAACTCTTTAAATAAATTAAAGAGATATAGAAAAATATACAGGGATTAAAATTAAAATGAACAATACTTTTAGCAATCAAATGTATATATTAAAAAAAAAAATTGTTTAGGAAATTTTGGTTTTGCATCATAAACTCTTTTTTTTGTTGGGTTTGGCATCTTGACTCTTAATAATAAATTATTTTTTATACTTCTATTGGTCCAATATTTTAAAATAATCAATCCCTATATTTTTATTACACTAAGTATTAGTTCTTATATTGACATTTATTTATTTGGTTTCTTTACTTATTATGTTTAAAAATTTTGTTAATTTTTTATTTAATATTTTTCGAAGTTTTCACTACCAAAAAATCAGTGTTTAGCCACAGTCAAAACCATGGTGAAATAGAATAAAAACCGTGATAAATAAAATTAACCATGATTTTAAAAAAAAATGGCATAAATAAATCTAACTACGGAATAGCTACGGTTATTTAAAACATAGTAATAAATAAAGTTAATTACAATTAAATTGTAATTACTTTTCAAAAAATTTTTTAAATGTTATGGTGAAAGTTTAGATTAAATTATTGTTAATTATAATTTAAACTATTTAAATATTATATTTTATCACAAATTGACTGTGATTGACTAATATACAAAATTAAAGAATTTTCTAAATGCAAACAAACATGCGAGTAATTGTATATTTTAAAAAATATATATTGTTTTTAAAGACTTATAAATTACAAATATTAATTATGTGGAAGAATCTAAGAGCAAGTAGGAACCCCAACCGCTCCAACATTAATATTTTAGAGAAGTCTTGCAACATTACATTCAGTATTAACCTTTTGTGTTTCCTTGACATTGACATGTATATATGATGGTTCTGTAACAAATTGCAACATAGTATTGCAAAACAAACTAGTAAAGTTAGAAAGACTCTTCCAATAAATAGCCATGGAAGGTATAGTAGAATAATGGGAGTTGGGTATTCCATTCCAAGCCTAATCCTAACTAAAATGAAAGAATATTAGATGAGTTAGAATGAAAGAATATTAGATGAGTTAGAAGCGATACATACTCCTTAGACATTCATGAACCTAAATTAATATGCAACATTATTTTGTAGTACTTCCTTCAAAAATCATTGTTCAACCACTATACTCTAACAACTCCAATATACTTTCGTATAATAGATTAGTATCCTACATTACACTTTACTTTCATTCAAATCTTACTGCCACATCCTCAAATACTACAATTGAAATAATCTTCTTTTATATAGAATACATTCTCATAAATTACACTTTGGTTATCTCTTAACTTAAGATATAAATTACACTTTGATTATCTCTTAAATTAACATAGCAAAATTTCTTCTATGATACTAACTATCGCATAGAGATTGAAAATGGGAAAATAAGACATCCAATTAAAATGAAAATGAATAAAGTAAAAAAAAACATGTTTAAAGAACAGTAATATCTGAATTATTATTATTGATGTTAAGTATATTTTTTGTCTTTATAAATATTTTAACTTTCAATTTTAGTCACTATTAAAAATATAATATATTTTAATCCCTACAAAAATTTCATGCATGCACTTTTAGTCTTTGCTATTTTTTAAAATTTTGAAAACTGACTAATTACCCTTAAACTTTCAAAATTTTGAAAATTTTTTTTCATACATGTTTAGAATACAATAAAACATTTATTTATCAAATTTTAGAATTTTTTAAATTAAGAAAAATTAAATATGAATTTTTTATATTTCAAAAGATAATGATAAAAGTAATGAAAATCTCGACTAATAACTCAAATTTTGAGTTTCTTTGAAGAATTTTTTATAACGTTCTAAACATGTCTTCAAAATAATCATTTAAAAATACACATTGGTTTAATTGAAGGGACTAAAATTACATGCATAACAATTTTATAGGGACTAAAATATACTATTTTTTTAATATGGACTAAAAATGAAAGTTGAAATATTTATAGGACCAAAAACATATTTAACCTTTATTATTATAATTATTATTATTATTTATTGTTATTATTATTGAAACTAATAGATTTCCATCCCTAATCAAGATTTGTGAGGTATACGTCTACAATAACCAAATTCCAAACATTATTAAGGAAGACATCAACAATGATTTGTAAAGTAGATTTTATACAACACCATGATCAATTAAATATATATAGGTTTAGAGTAAGCATACAAACAAACCTAACAAAATAGAGTTTACAAAAAGAGGAAAAAGAGATAAACCAACACTTCTCGAGTTGTCAAGACGATTGGTGAGAATCCTCCTCTGATTCGACAAGATGCAAGCTCTATTTGTTATTTTCAAGCTCTCTGACAATGGTCTATAATGGATCGGGGTTCAAAAATACCCAAAACATACCCTAAAAATCAATTTTAAACCTATTTATACAAAACTTAAAATTGCAGTGCGCGCTTAGCCTGCTCTGTGGGCGCTTAGCCCGCTTTGCTGCAATGCGGAAAAAATTCAAATTTTGTTTTTGCCATAACTTTTGAACTGTAACTCTGATTTACACCCGGTTTGAAACGTTGGAAAACTTATTCAATGATATATATTACAAATACTAAATATCATTGCTTAAAATACCTACAAAAAATGAGATAAAAACAATTAAACTCAATGATATTTACACGATAACGCACGGTATGCAGTAAAACATAAACTATACAAAACGTACATAAAAGTTGAGATTTATTGACAAAAGATAATGAATTGAGCCGATGAATGCTAATTATTCACACTTAAATTCACAACAATTTAGCACTCAACAAACTCTACCCAGATTAAAATTCATTGTCCTCAAACAAGAATTAATCAACCTAAGGAAACAAACGCAATTTCCAAGAAATCATGCTCAATAAGTTTTACAAACGGAAATCAAATGTATGGTATAAAAATAAAAGTACACGCAAGGAATCATATTTTCCACTAAACTACAACGACACAATGAATATGAAATAAAGTCTAAGTACAACAGACATGTCAGAAATTCTAAAACAACAAATGTTCAAAATTGAATCACGCCTAACGCACAAATCATCAAGGGATGAAAAACAAATATGAGGGACCACTCACACACAACAATCATGCCAAAATCAATTCAAATTATGCATTCATCTAAAAAAAACTCATGTTGAAAGTACAAAAGCAAAAATCACAAAGGCTTTAAGGGTTGTAATGTGGCTTGAGTAACAAACAATTATTTTTTCAAGGTGAATGAAACAAAAAATTTCCTAATCAAATGAGAGTGATCATTTATCACAATCTCAAGCACTCACAAATTTCCTTCATCTTTTTCTCTTTTTCCATTGTTACACCAATCCATACAACTTATTAACACAACCATTACTCTATTTTTCCTTTTTTTTCAAGTCCCTTTAACTTTTTTTTCTTTTCTTTTCTTTGTCACTTTTCTTTTTGACTTTTTTTTTTTCTTTTCCAACCGCATAGCAAACTACTTTTTCTTCTCCCCAACTTGAATACAACCAAACATGTCATGTGAATGCTCCCAAATGTATTAGACAAGGATAAAGACTCAAATAACAAGTCATGGTTATGGTTCAAAAAAAAGTTTAAAATATATAAAAATGAGCTCGATCCTAACATGGACTCTAACAAAGGCTCAAAGGGATGAACAAATGCTCGCTCACTCATAAGGGAGATTGACTATTTGGTCAAGTGGTTGTACTAAAAATAAATAAAAAATTACTTGATCATTTTAGTGCTTCCACACAAGACAACACAAATACAAGATTAAACATAATTCAAACGAGTTAAACAAGAATATTGGTCTCCGTACAATTTAGTGAACAATGGAAAGCTTCCTCGCATTTGGGGTATGAACTAAAGTGATTAAAAAATGAACAAAAATTGCAAAAGAATAAATGTCATGTAAGTTGTACAAAGCCTAAGATTCATAAACATGGTATGTTCTAGAAAAGCAATAAACACAAACCTTAGAAATGTAACTCTCTTTAAAATTTTCACATTACCATATCATTTCTTGTTGAGACAATCAAACTCGGACAAATACAAAATACGACCTCAATCTAATCAAAACAAAACTTTAGAACAAACACAAAATTTGTAACACCCCATACATAACTGACTAGTATATTATGCATGAAACGTTAAATTGATACTGAGTACATACAAAAGCCAAAGATACAAGAAGATCCATATTAAATACAACATGAAATTCTACTAAGAATTAAAAAACATGTGTCTTCAATGGATCTGCACAGCGGAAAACACGATTTATCAAGGTCTTCGAGCCATCACCACTTCCAAGTCTTCAATCCAAACCTGCTACCAATCAAACGCTACTAAACCGCACCTGAAAAAGATAAGATGATTAGGGTGAGATTACTAAATCTCAGTGAGTCCTCCTATCCTATGGGTTCACTCGGTTCTAAAGAGTACATGCATCACAAAACCGAATCCACCATTGATCTGTGGTTTATCCTCACAGCCAGGTGCAAACACACAACAAGGATACAGTCTACATTGGAAGTCCCTTAACTAACCAATGGGATCAACAAACAATCATGAGTACCATTTTCCTCATAATAGTTCTTTTGGGTTTACTTACCTTTCTGCTCTCGGAAGCTGTCCTCAATACACACAAACAAGTATGCAGACCCGTACCCATGTACGGGGAATCCAGAAACGCGTTAACGCCTCGACTAGGTTATAAAACACACTCTCGATGAGTTACACCCATGTCTATTATAAAGAGACTTGTACAAGCACACTGCAAGATGATTAGACGGGTTTGCACAAGCCTAAATGGCTGCAAGATGACCTTAGCCTAATTGGCGTCATTGTCCCATTAACCCTCTTCACACAAGTGTGTTTACGCCGAGTACAAAACGCCATCTTGACGCATGAGCCCATCGGGCGAAAGCCTAGTGCTTAGTCTACTTGAGTTCACTAAAGGTGAGTTACCGTTATGTGCTAGCCTACATGGCCTCATAACCACACCATACCGAGCACACAAGTGTGTTAACGCCAAGTGGGAAATGCCTCGTGACCCTCACAAGCACACTGCAACGGTAGCTCTGGTGTGAGCCCATTGATCCATGATCAGGGTTGTCCCATTGATCACAAAGCCCGGGACGACTCATTGTTCAAAAAGCCCGAGTCATAAATCAACCTAGCCCCCCACCCGTTTCGTTTTAAGCATACACATGTGTAACAAGCGTCTAATAACACAATGCAATCAGTCCCAAATGTTTAACCGAAACAACGGGCATTAGCAATTATTTGTATTTCATCACAACATAGGATTCATGTTTAAGCATAAAGTAAACAAGTGCAATTGGATTAACTCACTCTAATTATGCATAATTCACATATACGAATAGTTGTATGAAAATTCTAATTAGTAGATTATAAAGCATCACCTATAGCCCACATACACGCATTATAAATTAGGGAGGAGTCTGGTTCCGACTACGGGACCAAACTTCACTCAAGGGGATAAAGCAGAGTTTCTGCATTGAACAGCATCTGCTAAGCGACCATCGTCCGCTTAGCGAGCTCGTGATATTTCTGAATTTGCGACCAGCATCCGCTAAGCAACCTGAGTCTGCTTAGCAGGCTAGCGATTTTGCAGAAAAAATGCAGAACATATCAATTCTATAATGGGGTACTCTAACCCCTTCACTACCACCTGCATGTGACAATTTACAACATATAATGATAATAGGCTTCACAAACAACCAACAATTATCACATAGCAAATTTTAGCATTATGGATTCATGGATCTCAAAATCCCTAAACCCCAACATTAACCCTTGCATGCAAATTCCCCAAGTCTCTATCTAAGGACTCACCTTGCTTAAATGGAGGTTAAGATAATGTTCTTGCTGCCATTGAACTCCCACCACAGCAAAAGCTTCACCGTCATCTTCATCAAACCCATAACCACACTTTGACTCACTTTCAGCATTGATCACCCAACTTCAAACTTATTTATCTCCATCAATAAACAAGCTATGAGTACGAAATTCATATGCAAACTAAAGAGAATTTCGTGTAGAATCCGAAAATTCAAGAATTACCTGTACTAGAGTTGTGAGCAGAAAGTTAGGTAAGAGGTGACTAATTCCAATTCCCATTTATTATCAGTTTATGGATAATAGAATTGATTAGGTGTATTGCTTTTCTCAATTGTATGTATTGTGGGTTTTGGAACTTTTAGGGTCAATTTTATGAATTTGATGCAATTGATTGATTATGTGAATGGATCCAAAACTTGATAGAAATGTGTTAGAGTAATATTTTCGGTGTTGTTTTAATGTTACAAACGTTTTGGTACGTTTTGGGTTGAATTGGAAGAAGTGAAATGCTATCAAAAAGGATATTTTTATGTTGTAGGTACGTGGTAACTGGTTACCTCAGGGTGGTAACAGATTACCTGATGTTGACGTAGACGAAGAGGTGTTATTCATTGTGAAGTAATCGGTTACTTCATTGTGGTAACCGGCTACCTTTGTTGCATTTTTGAAAAATAAGTTGTAGTAATTGGTTGCTTCATTGTGGTAACCAGTCATCGCTATTACGAATAGAGAAAATTGTTACTCCGCCAGGCAGTAACTGGTTACTCCATTTGAGGTAACCGGTTACCGCTGTTGTGTTTTGAAAATATTTTGTTTTATTCGTAACTTTTAAACCGTAAGTCCGTTTTAATCGCTGTTTTGAGCGTTGGAAAGATAATTGGATTTTCTATCTAATAAACTGGTTTAATTCCTTGAGGTGTGTTTTATACATTGTGGTGTGTTTAATTTTCTATCGTGGCTTGATTTTATTTAAAAATATCGATTAAATTCCTTGTGGTGTGTTTTATACATTGTGAGCATTATTTGATAAATGTGACAATGTGGTGATGTGGTGACAACATAATTGTAATATTGATGTTGTATTTGGTGTGAACTACGTACAATGTAATTGTTTGAATTGTGTTGAGGTATGAATACATTATACTCGGTGTTACTTTCAGTGAGTTATTGGTGATAATTTGTATGATATATGTTGTGCATGCATTCATAAATCATAGGTGTGGCAGTATCCCAGTGTTGTTTGGATCAACGAAGCTAATTCCCATTGTATGGAATTAGTGGATTGGCGGTGGTCGTATCCCGATGATATTTGGATCGGTGTGATGGGGTAATCCCATGTGTTGGTACCACATGCATAAAGTCGTTGCATTGATGTATGTATTGTTATAACATGATTGGAAGACTTCTAGTGTTATGACATGGTGTTCCATTTGTGTTTGTTTGTATTCGTAGCTGTGGATGATTAATTCTAAGTTCCGTAATATATTGCAATGGGGTTGAAAATTGCTTATGATGTTTTGTTGTTTATAAGCTTATAACATTTGTTAATTGTGATCCAAACCGGAGTACGGATCTTGCGCGTACACGGGTATTTCAATCAGACGAGAGTACTCTTCCAACGTAGGCATGAGTTGATAATCTGGAAAGGTGAAGCAGTGATACGTTGGATCGTAAAACTGTACTAAGGTGGGAAGGATCCCATCCACCATGTTGGTATTGAGCAAAGGCAGAGGTTTTCCATACTTCTCCTTGAAAGCCTGGGGGTTGACCACCAGTTTTCCGAGCTTTCCCAGTTCCTCGACCTGGGGAATCTTGAAGGTGTATTTCCTAGCTCTTTTTCTTCCGTAATCCATGGTATAGATCCTTAAGTCCTTTCTCCGTTTCTCTCTTTCTATGAAGTTCAAAACGTTCGTTATTTAGTTTCCTTGAAAAACGACTCGAAAAAGACTCTTTTGTTTTTTAGTTGTTATTAATGAATGATGCATGAATGCATGAATGCACACACAAGAGTTTTAAACAAACATGGCGTTGAAGGGTATAGTGGTCATGAAGTTAAAACGCAAACCCCGCCCCAATGGTAAACTAAGGTTAAGGATTTTTGTACCTGTAGAACGGGTTCTAGGGGTCTCAGAGTTTTTGCTCAACCTTAAAGATATGTTGACTGGTATCTATAAGAGAGTTTTCTCTGAGTGTAGTATCTGCGTGACAATTACTTTCGTAATCACCGCTCTACGTCCTAAAAAAGGCTTTAAGTGGGGTTAATGTGTTTCTAGGTCCTCCTGGTACAAACCAGTCTCGGAATGCAGTGGCGCAGTTAATCACTACCAGCCAGGCAAATCCCAAGAGTAGACTTGGAAACCAAGATTAGAGGGTCTTCACCGGGAAGACATCCTCCATCCTATCTTATATTGCACTCAAATCCGGGTATAGGATTTCTCACCACAAGGGGGAATCAAGCCCTTTCCCGATACAGAATAAACAAAATAAACAAATATAAATGCAGCAAACACATGATATGACACAGAGGTTAGGCAGGACCTCTCTTGTTTGAGGGGGAATTTGGCATCCCTAATTCCTCATTGGGCTGGACCAGCAACAGGTCAACCATTGGTTTGGATGAAAAACCAAGGTTCTTAACAGGTATTTCCCCAGCAGAGTCGCCATTTTTCTGTGGTGGTTGTTTTCTTTACCTCCCCGTTTCACTTGGGAGGACGGCGCGCTAGACCCTTCACGCGAAATTTGGAAGGAGAATGCGCCCGTGGTGGGATGAATTTTGTTTCAGTTCTTCCTACGATATCACACGAACTTTCTTATTGTCCTACGAGTAGGAAAGGGGAAAAAAGATCTCAACTAAACCCTAGGAGTTTGCTAAGTGTGGGGATTTCACCTAGACTAGAAATTCTGGAGTCCGGGGGGTCGGTTATACATAGGGAAGTGTTTAAACACCCTACATATCTGTAGTACTCTACAGGAACCTTCTCTGTGTCATTGTGTTTGTGTTTATTGCTAATGATTGGGAAAGTTTCTCCTTTGTGTTAGGAGAAGGAATTGAATTGAATAAAAGACAGACAGATAGACAAACTGACTATTTTTGGTATTTTATTAGCTCGCTGAGATTCCTTGTTAACCTCATGCCTACATATCCCTAGTGGAAGTCAGAGCTTAATGAAGTTCGGGGAACTAACTAGGGAAATTAATTATTTTTGGTGCCTTGCTTGAAGCTCAAGGTTGAAGCTTTGAATTAAATCTCTGTTTACAGTAAAGAGACATGAAATCATCTTTACAGAGAGGTATTTGTACTATTCTACCACAAACATTTAAAAGAGTGACAAAATAACTGAATTCATTTCATTCAAGAGGGGGACCTTACTTGTGTATGTGCAAGTATACCAGTCAAATGCCTCTTAAATGAAAGAAAGATGCTCATCCAAATTAGGGAAAGTTACCACATGTCTGGGTTTTACTGCCAGCTCATGCTTTTCAAAATCCTAAATGGGAGACTTGATTAAAATTGAAATTGAAATGTTTGTTTGTTTGAATGTGGTAGAGTAGTAAAAATATCTCTCTATAGAGATAAGCTATGTCTATCTACTGTATAAAAGATTTGACTTTAGCTGGCTTGTATGAAGCCCAAGCTTGAGGCTTTTTGATTGATTTATTAATAATATTTGACTCTGGGAGATGACTCCATTGAGGATTAATTACAGGGTATTTTTGTGTTCTGTACAAAGCCCAGAATTGAGGCTGACTCTACTTAGGGAAAATCTATTTTTTTTATGGGTTTTATTTGGTGTTCTGTACAAAAGCCCAGAATTGAGGTTGACTCTAGCTAAGGAAACATTATTTTCTGCCTTGTACAAAGCCCAAGGTTGTGGCAGACTCTTTTAAATAAATTGAGTATGGATGACTCTTATGGGGAAAAGATCCTAGTGTAATACCCCAAAATTTACCCGATGTGATTCCCGTTTCAATTTATTAAGGATGTTAAAAATTAGGAGCCATAGGGTCTGATGCATCTATTATCAAACCCGCTCTCCTATGAAACTTCATTATAGGTTGATTTAAAATGAATGAAGGTATGAATAGCAAATGCTTAGGATCCAATTTGATTTAGGCCCATGTGTTTATCACCATTTAACCATTGCATATTCATATTGCTACTAACTATGTATTATTAATGTTATTATTCCTATTATTAGTTTTAAAATTAATATTGGAGTTATTAAGATTAATCAAGCATTGTTATTAGTACTAATTTAATTGATGTTAATTATTATTATTAGAATTAATATCTTTATTAGGTTATTACTAGGATTATATTGTTAACTAATTTTATTGATTAGGTAATTAGTTAAGTGGTTAATTGAAGTTATTGGGTTTTTGTGTTGTCGTTTTGTTATTTTGGTGGGCCAAGAGAACCGGTTACGGGACTTAGTATTGGGTCATGGACTTTGGGCCAGGTTGCATCAGGAGTGGACCGGATCAAACCGACCCGGCCACTGTTCATCATCCCCTAGCTTCCACAGCGCCGCTGCAACAAGCTCAAACCCTAGATCTAAGAGCGAAACGCCCAGGCCCATGGATCACCTTCAAAGAATCGAATCTTCAGCCAACAGAAAACAAAATCTAATCTTAACATAAACAAAATAAAATATAATTTTATTAATTCGGAATCAATCAATTACAAATCAACACAACAAATCTGAATCAAAGAAAAATACAATATAATCGGATCCGGAATCAATAACAAACGGAATCCCTAATTTCCTAAAACAACAATCTAACCTAAGTATAAAAGAAAAAAGAAGAATTAGAAGAGTGGGAATTTCGGGAAATTGGAGACCCTTTGCGCAGCTACAAACGCGAACCCTAGGGACCTTGGCTTTTCATCCGGTACCTGCAAACAGAGAAGAAAGAGGGAGATCAGAAGGTGGATCGGAGCACACAGGTTACTGAAATAGAAGACAAAAGGTAACCAAACCCCTCACTTAGCTTTTGAAAGCGTTCTATTAACTTAGGTTATGTTGATGTTCTGGGTTTAGGGATGAGAGTTACGGTTGGGGAAGATGAAGATCTTGAAGATCTTCATCATTATCTGGGTTTCTGGGTTAACAAGGTTGCGGGTATGAGTTTACCGGTTAAATATTCAACCGGAAACTGGGCTTGATGGTGGTTTCTGGAGGGTTCGTGGTGGTCGGGAGGAGATGCAAAGCGCGGCCGAAGAGGTTTATGGTGAGGAGTTGAAGGTGTTTTCTGGGTTGGGTGTTGTTTGAAGAAGATGGCGAGAGAGAGAAGGAGAACGTTAGAGAGAGTGAGAGAAAACGAGTGGGGAAGTGGAAGGACTTCTGGAAAAATGAAAAGTGGGTGGAGACTCACCCCTTTCTCTCTAGTCTCCGCGTGACACATGGCCACTAGCAGGCCGTGTGATTGGTTTATCAGGATGGTGCACCTCACCTCAACTACACATGCAGGCCGTTAGATATGAACCAGCGGTCCTGATCATTGCAGGTCCACCAAACCGTGCTCCCTCGTTACACAGGATCCTAACGGATCCACAACCTTCATGGGCCTAATCCTTTTACTATCCACACACCTTAAATTGCTATACCTTAACAAATTACACCTCCCTGCGCTAGAAAGACTAATGGGCCCAAATCTTTTCTTTCTTTCTATTTACACCTCTAAATTCTCACATAAAAAACATGATAATTATAAAAAAATATAACATTTAAATTAATTAATTCTAAAACGTTAATTGGTTGATTGTTTGTTTTTTTTATTATTCAATTTAATTTCTCCTCGAGCCGACTAAATCTATTAGTCGTAGTAGACGAGAAATAATTATTTAATTAACTCTTATTAATTCTCTCCTCGACCCGACTAAATCCATTAGTCGCATTAGACGAGAGATAAAAGATATATAAAATTAAAACACATTAAATTTGCTGCCCGCGACGATCAACCTATCGATCTGAGTAACCAGCAATGCCCTATAATCCGTTAGCTATACTGACCAAATCTATTGGTCATTGCATCTAACGGTGCCATATCAAACCAGGGTTGTACGCCCAAACACTTAAAACACATCCAACCACAAACCAGAGATTTTCATCTCTTCGATACTGCGAAACTACGAAGGTAATTCAAAATACCTTTTCAAAACTGCGAAACGGTAATTCAAAATACCGTCAACACGTTCATATCAAATTCAAAAGGCGTACAACCTTGTGCCCGAACTACGTTGACTCTGATTCTCCCTAAGGAGATACGTAGGCACTTGGCAACAAGGCGAGTCCCCCTCCCTAAAATCTCAATTTTCCCCCTATTCATTTCCTTAGCCATAAACCCTTATCTTTGCAATGTTAGCCTTTAGGAAAGGGTTGAGGGTGCCTAACACCTTCCCTCAACCTGATTATAATAACTTACCCTGAATCTCATATCTGCGTAGGGTTTCCTATTCGCCCTTCAGAATAGGTGGCGACTTTAAAAAGCTAAATTTTTAGGGCAGGTTGCTACAGCTGGCGACTCTGCTGGGGACAAATCATCAATATGAATTATTATGCTCCTGAGGCTTGAGAGGGTTTAGGTTTGTGGTCAATGGTTTAGGTTTTGGCGAATTTTAGGGTTTGGCAAATTTTGCCATTTTTAGGGTTTATGGTTTATTGTAAATATTTAAATTTTATTTATTTATTTATTTACTTGCAATTTCAATTATTTACCCCAATTACATTTGTTTATAGCAATTTAAATTAAATATTTGATTATTCGAATATTTGTTATTTTTATTGCATTTTGGGTTGTATATAAACTGTTGTTGAAACCTAAGCGTGGGAATTATAATAACGACCAGAGGGGAATTACATCGCCTACGAGTCTTATTATAATTCCACTCAGAGTGGGTTGAATATCCGGAAAGGTCTGATACGAGGCTTGACCTTGTTGAGGGCTGGACTTGGTATTTGGCTGATCTCTCTGGGAACCAACCCCTAAAACTCGAACCTCATGGATAAATGAGTTGTTCTAAAATCCAAAGAGACAAAAAGTCTCGGCGGCTACGAACGACCCCATGAGACCTTCTAGAACATACCAATGGGAAGGGTAGGCACCCTAAGCCGTTACGTCGAACCTATGAACCTAGGGCTTATGTGCTTATGTGCTTATTATGGTTGCAATTTATATACTGCGAATGTCTTGCGCGTTAATTTTGCAGGTACATCTACGCGTTCCCTGGCCTACAGGGACCCTATTTCCAAAACCATGTCCTTCCTACGAAGGACACCTCCATTTACGCACGTCGATTGGCCTCTCGATGGCCATGCAATTCAGTGACTGTCTTGAACGGTCACCTCGTGCCTACATATATGCATTCCCTAGCCTATAGGGATTCTAACTCCAAAAACGTGTCCTTCCCACAAAGGACATCTTCGTTAGCATACATCGATTGGCCTCTCGATGGCCATGCGACTTAGTGACTGTCTCGAACGGTCACCCCGTGCTTACTCCTACGTACCCCCTAGCCTATAGGGATTTTCTTTTACATCCATGTGTTTTTACAACGACGCGTCCTTCCCTGAAGGACAACTGCATTAGCGTGCGTTCGATTGGCCTCTCGATGGCTATGAGATCTAGTGACTGTCCTGAACGGTCACTCCGTGTTTTCTCCCGCACCCTCTAGCTTGTAGGGTCTTGGGTTTCCATCTATACATCTTCAATCCCTAGACTGTAGGGATTTCTCATCGCTCAATATCGTCCTTAGATAGGTTGCGTTCCGCATAGAGAACCTTCCCACTAAGGACAACTTCATCGGTACCCGTTGATTGGCCTCTCGATAACCATGAGACTTGGTGACTGTCTTGAGTTGTCACCAGCCGCTACCTTCTGCATACTCCCTAATCTAAGGGATTTCTATTGGCGTGCCATAACATCTATCTTGCATGGATTTCACTAGGGTCTAATGTCGCCTCTAAGGCTATCTCTAGGATTATACGTCACATGTCTGCGTTGCGTACAAGGAGTTACAATACAAGGAGTCTCTCGCATACGCATGCGTTTGCATTTTCATGCAATCATACATTTACATTTGCATCTTTGCCCGCATCCGCATTTGCCGTGCTAGCCGATTTCCCGAGACTCACAAAGAAAAATGATCATAGACTACGGAGAAAGGAGGATAAATTATCGAGAACGAACTTGGTCTCACAAGGAGGAAAAAGGATGCCTTTCGTCATGCCACATGTCCATGCCTTGTCATATCAGGATTATAAATATAATAAAGGTTGTCATCGAGCAAGGATTAGTTCAACAAAGAGTTCCCTCATAGATACACTCAAGATGTATCTAGTCAAAAAAGGGGTTCATCTTAGAACATATTAAACTTACAAGGACGCTCTACGATAACCTAGGGGCAAGGGTCAGTCCAACTGGGGCAATACCCTGAACAAAGATGCATGACTACGATGGAGAGAATGCGACATATGTCAACCCCACACCAAGGGGAAAAAGGGTCATAGGTGATACTATCCTTAGGAAAAGCAAAAGAGGTTTAGTCAAAGGAAACTCATGAAGTTCCGATACGACGAAAACCCACCGCTAACGATTTATTCCTAACAGGTTTGACATGTCCAAGGAGAATCCGAGATTACCCTCACTTCTACAAGTTCATTAACTAAGGAGTAAAACAAAGTCGATGGATCTACCAAGGAGGTTGTCCCTAAGATTAATAGGTGTTTATCATGTCAAAATTTTAACCCCTACGATCGCTAAGTGTTTCTCAGATAAAAGTTGTACCTTCGGATTAGCAATTCTAATGGGATGACCATGCAGGTTTTGGAATCAATTCATTCGCTTCATTCGCTCACTACTACGACTTTCTAGTCGCACACTTCTATTTTTAGAATTATTAACAAACTTGAGGGAGAATGACGAATACAAATGACTAAGTCCAGCTAAACATATGCTTTCAAGGTAAGACCGAGCCGAGGATGTACATGCATTGCTTCAATTCCCAAACAGTGGAGATATAAGGATGTTAATCCCTCGTCACCCCCTCGAGCCAGGAGTTGGAGCTTCGTTTCTACTTTTTAAATAAACCTTGATTTTAACCAGGGGCAGGGTAGATCTCAATTAATACAATGGTGTATTTTGGCTGTCAAGAGAATCAGTCAATCCAAGCAAGGATTCAAGCAAAGGTTCAAGCATAAGGCTCGAGCAAAGAAAAAGTTCAAGCACATCACCTTCCTCGTATTCATCCAAGAATGAGGAAGTAATGGAGATAACAATAACATTCACAACAATCTTCTTCCTCGTTACATCATTCAAGATCGAGGAAGTATCAAAGGCGAAGCTTGCAAATCAAAATCAACATGGCGGTCACAACATTCAATATCCGAGGATCAATACTTCAAAAGGAGCATTCAAAAGAAAAAGGAGAAAAATGCCCGCTAAGTCAAAATGAAAACTCCATGAAAGAAAATAAAATGACTTAGGCAAAATTTAGGGCATCCCGATGGATCAAATTCGAAAGAAATTGGTTCATGCAAAATAAGGGATAAAAACAAAGGCGAAATACAAAGGATAATCTTGTGACTGCTAAATCATCAAAGCTTCGCGTCAATGCTTGGATCTTCACAACATTTTCATCAATGCTTGGATCTCTACTGAGGTTTTTACTCAATATCGAAACCAAAACGATTCTCTTACATACAAAGCACATCCATTGGATTAGGCGAATTTTTAGGATCTGGAGAACATCAAGGAGAAAGGGGTGGGTTAAATAAATTTTGAGCCTTATATCCATTGTTTCTTAAAACATGAACCAGGCCAAGTTACAGCATTCAAAAGTCCTAATTGAGGCAAGGTTAACTACGAAAGCATATTAAGCAGGATTCTGTTATACTGACTCCTAAAGTTTGTTAAAACTACTTCTAATCACTACGCTTCTTCAAGCATTCATTTCTAATCATACAGTCCTAATTCATAACGGACTTCGATTTCAAAACATGCATACGCATCGCATTGGAGTTACTTCTCAAAGGGTACAACGTCATCTACAAGTATACACTTAGCATCGAGGAGACCTCGAAATTGGTTTAATCAAAGGCGATCTTTCTAATAAAGACTTTGGAATGGGGGGAATCACATCTAGGGGGTTCCCCTTAACAGGGGCAAAACTCAAGGATCGCAGGGGCATACGAGCAAAAATCCTATTAACTGGGGCATTCTTCCTAAGGTTCAATCGACTCGGGTCACATCTCGAAGCAGTCTCAATCAGGGGCATGTCAAACATGGGAAGAGTTCAAATTCAAAAGGATAGAATACTAAGGATAGTCCTCCATATCATGGAGATCAAGGACATACCCTTCAACTCAAACGTCGAAGCATATGACAAGGTTATTTCTTGGGGCACTTCCCCCATAACTTGGAGATCATAGGCATCTTTTCCACTAAACATTGGGGCACTGGATATCAAATCCATAAGGCAAACAATTCAAAGGTTAAAGGTGTGGAGAACCTCCAAAGGCTAAAGGTGTGGAGAACCTCCAAAGGTTAAAGGTGTGGAGTATTTCTAAAAAAAAAAATCAAACTGGGGCAAGACGCACAACAAAAGGAAAAAGCGTTCTCGCACTTTACGACCTCAAACATATATTTCTCCTAACTACGATCTTCAAAACAGGTATTGGGAAATCGCGCTAGCATCCAACAAACTTACAACATTAGCAAGCTATACACGCTTTGGTTATTAACAACCTATCATTAGGGCATCATACAAATACATACAAGTCATGCATTACATACATTGGTTGATACATTACACCGTAACTCTTTATGTGGTCTTCTTTAAGACGAATCTCACGATCCTTTCTAGGAGTTTCCTCAAGCTGTCTTATGCAAGACAAATTATCACCATTTCCAAGAACCTCTTTAGGTAGTCTTTTTCAAGACATTTCTTTTCTAAGTTCCTTTTCAGGCAGTCTTCTTCAGGACATTACCTTTCTAAGTACCTTTTGAGGTAGTCTTCTTCAAGACATTCTTTTTCTAAGCACCTTTTCAGGTAGTCTTTTTTAGACATTTCTTTTTCCAAGTACCTTTTGAGGTAGTCTTCTTCAAGACGTTTTTCTTCTAAGCACCTGTTTAGGTAGTCTTCTTCGAGACATTCTTGTCCTAAGTACCTTTTTAGGTAGTCCTCTTCAGGAAATTTTAAGTACCTTTTTAGGTAGTCTTCTTCAAGACAATTTGTCTTCCTTTTTTAGGAACCTCTTCAAGTCGTCTTCTTTAAGACATTCTACGAACCTCTTCAGGTGGTCTACTTTAAGACATTCTACGAACCTTTTTAGGTAGTCTCTTTAGACATCTTCCAATCTCTTCAGGTGGTCTTCTTTAAGATACTCTACGAACTTTTCAAGGCGGTCTTTAAGACAAACTTCAGCCCTCGCTAAGAACCTTTTCAGGTAGTCGTCTTTAAAGACATTCTCCATTCTTTGCTAAGAACTTCTTCAGGTGGTCTTCTTTAAGACAAATTTCTATCCATTCTAGGAACCTCTTCAGGTAGTCTTCTCCAAGACAAACATTCACATCCATTCAAAAGACCTTTTCAGGTAATCTTATAGAAGACATTACTTCGTTCCACTCATAACATCAACCAAACATACGCATGAGCATAAGCATTACCCGCATACATAAACATTACCAAGCCGACATAAGCATAGCCATGGTATAGGTGCAAATATGGTTTAAACAAAGAAGATAAAATCTAGGGGATGACATCAACATCAACATACATGCATAAGCATTAGCATTAGCATATACATATCACAAAAGCCCAATTTTTATTGGCAATCCAAACCTGTCTGGTAGTCAGTTCTCGTCTGACTGTTACATCAAAATTCAGATCACATTACAAAAGCCTAGTCTCCAACCCTTGTGTTGTGAAAGGTGTATTTTCTCCAACCCTCGAGTCGTGAGTCTCCAAACTGGTGAATCTTCTTCACGCAGGTAAGTTTGCTAAGACTATAGCAAATGATTACTCTTATGCAGGTACGCTTGTCCGAACCAGGGCAAATGATCCAAATGGTGCAGGTGAATTGTCCAAACCAGGACAAATGATCCAAATGGTGCAGGTGAATTGTCCAAACCAGGACAAATGATCCGAATGGTGCAGGTGAGCTTGTCAGAGCTATGACAAGTGATCCTATTGGTGCAGGTGAACTTGCTAGAACTATAGCAAGCAATCCTATTGGGGTCCAAACTGCGATGTAACTTGCCAGAACTATGGTAAGTGAGAGGTACAAACTCCGACGTAGCTTGCCATAACTATGGTAAGTAAGAGGTTCACAAACTGAGAGTAGCTTGCCAGAACTATGGTAAGTGAGAGGTACAAACTGCGACGTAGCTTGCCAGAACTATGGTAAGTGAGAGGTTCACAAACTGCGAGTAGCTTACCAGCACTATGGTAAATGAGAAGTCCACAAACTGCGAGTAGCTTACCAGCACTATGGTAAGTGAGAAGTTCACAAACTGCGAGTAGCTTACCAGCACTATGGTAAGTGAGAAGTCCACAAACTGCGAGTAGCTTACCAGCACTATGGTAAGTGAGAAGTTCACAAACTGCGAGTAGCTTACCAGCACTATGGTAAGTGAGAAGTTCACAAACTGCGAGTAGCTTACCAGCACTATGGTAAGTGAGAAGTTCACAAACTGCGAGTAGCTTACCAGCACTATGGTAAGTGAGAGGTTCACAAAATGCGAGTAGCTTACCAGCACTATGGTAAGTAAGGGGTCCAAAAGCTACGAAAGCTTGCTGACCATAGCAAGCCAATTACACAACCAACAGAAGGTCCTCGCTATTCCTTTTCAGGAACCTTTCCAGGAAGTCTTCTTCAAGACCTATTCCATCCTTTCTCGGAGCTTTTCCAGGCATACAAGATTTTTCAAACTGTTCTTCAATTGGGTTTATCACGTTAGTCCCTCGGCAGTGATATCTTCCAAAACATCATCAACAATCAAAGGTGCTATCTTTCTTTTCAGAATTACTAACATACTTCGATTAACGTAACTAACAATCATGCATCATTTCAACTAACTCACCTCATTCATACATATTGCATATACATACACCGCTCTCATTTATTTTATTTTTTTTTGAGAAACTCACTGCATCATGCATCGTATGCATCATACACATCGCATAAATTTCAGGTTGCCTCTTTAGGCTATGCTACAAAAAATCAACCATCTGGTTCCTTCCAAAAGGCGGGTGCTTCACACTTAGAAGAACGGTATTCACCTTGGGTGGCATCTGTAAGCCCATCTCCTGCGGAATTTCTTCCTATGCAAATTTCAGGGCATTTCAGTGTTCAATCATCTTCTACCTTTGGATCATGATAGGCAGACGTGCCTATCTAACTCTTCAGGTTTAAGAAGATTGAACAGGGGCAGCTGTAATACCCCAAAATTTACCCGATGTGATTCCCGTTTCAATTTATTAAGGATGTTAAAAATTAGGAGCCATAGGGTCTGATGCATCTATTATCAAACCCGCTCTCCTATGAAACTTCATTATAGGTTGATTTAAAATGAATGAAGGTATGAATAGCAAATGCTTAGGATCCAATTTGATTTAGGCCCATGTGTTTATCACCATTTAACCATTGCATATTCATATTGCTACTAACTATGTATTATTAATGTTATTATTCCTATTATTAGTTTTAAAATTAATATTGGAGTTATTAAGATTAATCAAGCATTGTTATTAGTACTAATTTAATTGATGTTAATTATTATTATTAGAATTAATATCTTTATTAGGTTATTACTAGGATTATATTGTTAACTAATTTTATTGATTAGGTAATTAGTTAAGTGGTTAATTGAAGTTATTGGGTTTTTGTGTTGTCGTTTTGTTATTCTGGTGGGCCAAGAGAACCGGTTACGGGACTTAGTATTGGGTCATGGACTTTGGGCCAGGTTGCATCAGGAGTGGACCGGGTCAAACCGACCCGGCCACTGTTCATCATCCCCTAGCTTCCACAGCGCCGCTGCAACAAGCTCAAACCCTAGATCTAAGAGCGAAACGCCCAGGCCCATGGATCACCTTCAAAGAATCGAATCTTCAGCCAACAGAAAACAAAATCTAATCTTAACATAAACAAAATAAAATATAATTTTATCAATTCGGAATCAATCAATTACAAATCAACACAACAAATCTGAATCAAAGAAAAATACAATATAATCGGATCCGGAATCAATAACAAACGGAATCCCTAATTTCCTAAAACAACAATCTAACCTAAGTATAAAAGAAAAAAGAAGAATTAGAAGAGTGGGAATTTCGGGAAATTGGAGACCCTTTGCGCAGCTACGAACGCGAACCCTAGGGACCTTGGCTTTTCATTCGGTACCTGCAAACAGAGAAGAAAGAGGGAGATCAGAAGGTGGATCGGAGCACACAGGTTACTGAAATAGAAGACAAAAGGTAACCAAACCCCTCACTTAGCTTTTGAAAGCGTTCTATTAACTTAGGTTATGTTGATGTTCTGGGTTTAGGGATGAGAGTTACGGTTGGGGAAGATGAAGATCTTGAAGATCTTCATCATTATCTGGGTTTCTGGGTTAACAAGGTTGCGGGTATGAGTTTACCGGTTAAATATTCAACCGGAAACTGGGCTTGATGGTGGTTTCTGGGGGGTTCGTGGTGGTCGGGAGGAGATGCAAAGCGCGGCCGAAGAGGTTTATGGTGAGGAGTTGAAGGTGTTTTCTGGGTTGGGTGTTGTTTGAAGAAGATGGCGAGAGAGAGAAGGAGAACGTTAGAGAGAGTGAGAGAAAACGAGTGGGGAAGTGGAAGGACTTCTGGAAAAATGAAAAGTGGGTGGAGACTCACCCCTTTCTCTCTAGTCTCCGCGTGACACATGGCCACTAGCAGGCCGTGTGATTGGTTTATCAGGATGGTGCACCTCACCTCAACTACACATGCAGGCCGTTAGATATGAACCAGCGGTCCTGATCATTGCAGGTCCACCAAACCGTGCTCCCTCGTTACACAGGATCCTAACGGATCCACAACCTTCATGGGCCTAATCCTTTTACTATCCACACACCCCAAATTGCTATACCTTAACAAATTACACCTCCATGCGCTAGAAAGACTAATGGGCCCAAATCTTTTCTTTCTTTCTATTTACACCTCTAAATTCTCACATAAAAAAAATGATAATTATAAAAAAATATAACATTTAAATTAATTAATTCTAAAACGTTAATTGGTTGATTGTTTGTTTTTTTTATTATTCAATTTAATTTCTCCTCGAGCCGACTAAATCTATTAGTCGTAGTAGACGAGAAATAATTATTTAATTAACTCTTATTAATTCTCTCCTCGACCCGACTAAATCCATTAGTCGCATTAGACGAGAGATAAAAGATATATAAAATTAAAACACATTAAATTTGCTGCCCGCGACGATCAACCTATCGATCTGAGTAACCAGCAATGCCCTATAATCCGTTAGCTATACTGACCAAATCTATTGGTCATTGCATCTAACGGTGCCATATCAAACCAGGGTTGTACGCCCAAACACTTAAAACACATCCAACCACAAACCAGAGATTTTCATCTCTTCGATACTGCGAAACTACGAAGGTAATTCAAAATACCTTTTCAAAACTGCGAAACGGTAATTCAAAATACCGTCAACACATTCATATCAAATTCAAAAGGCGTACAACCTTGTGCCCGAACTACGTTGACTCTGATTCTCCCTAAGGAGATACGTAGGCACTTGGCAACAAGGCGAGTCCCCCTCCCTAAAATCTCAATTTTCCCCCTATTCATTTCCTTAGCCATAAACCCTTATCTTTGCAATGTTAGCCTTTAGGAAAGGGTTGAGGGTGCCTAACACCTTCCCTCAACCTGATTATAATAACTTACCCTGAATCTCATATCTGCGTAGGGTTTCCTATTCGCCCTTCAGAATAGGTGGCGACTCTAAAAAGCTAAATTTTTAGGGCAGGTTGCTACACCTAGGTGTTAGGAATCTTTGACTCAAGAAAGTATGATTTATTATGCCTTGTACAAAGCCCAATGTTGTGGCTACTGAATGATGAAGAACTCACTGGGGAGTCTCTATTATCTGCCTTGTACAATGCCCAAGGTTGGGGCTGACTCTTGACAGGGGAGTTTTATTATTTGGGTGCCTTGTATGAAGCCCAAGGTTGAGGCTAACTGTTTTTGTTGGTTTTGACTCTATTGAGGAGATTTTATTTATTAAAAGACTGTTTTTCTTTGGAAGCTAACCCTTTCCAGGGAGTTTGACTCAGCTGGTGAATTTGTCTGTTAAAAGACTGACTTTATCATGTTTTTGGAGGCTGACCCTTTCCAGGGGTTTTGACTCTTTTGGGGAAATTATCTCCTAAGAGAATGAATCTTTGGTTTTTGAAGAAGTGATTTTGGAAGCTAACCCTTTCCAGGGGTTTTTGTTAAAATGAAAGATTGATTTTGGAGGCTAACCCTTTCTAGGGATTTTTGTTAAAGTGAAGGAATATGTTGGAGGCTAACCCTTTCAAGGGATTTTTGTTGAAATGAAAGAATGTGTTGGAGGCTAACCCTTTCCAGGGATTTTTGAAAGATGGCAGAAGGATTATCTAGTGGAGACTTCTTGTTTAAAGCCCAAGAAGAAGGCTGACACTTGCTGAGGATAAGCACATAAGGATCCTAGACTCTGCTAAGGAAGATTGATGAAGATAAGGGTGACAGAGACTGTCCATGTCTCTCATTCCAAAAGGTGTACTCAATGTAAAATTGAGACAAAACTTAGCTTGTTTAAAGTCTGGTTTAAATTGGAAGAAACTCACCAGGGTAGGCTAAAAGGTAACTAAAGACCTGTTCCTATGTTTATAAGAAACCTGATGGGTCCTTGTATACAAGCTCAAGAGGAAGCTGGAAATGCTTTTAAGAAGCCTGTGGGTCCTTGTACAAAGCCCAAGAGGAGGCTAATCGAGGGTCATCGAGGGTCCTTGTTATAGCACAAGAGAAAGCTATGTAGTTTTGAACTTATTTTGGCTCTAAGCAAATGGGTAAGAGGTTTCACCGGGAATAATTCCTCTTTGGGTGGATGTGTCCTAATTTTTTGGATTCTAAGGTTTTTGCCAAGATGTTTCACCGGGAATAATTCATCTTGGGGGTTTGAACTACAGATCTCTAATTAGGAAAGAGCCTTCACCGGGAAGACATTCTCAATCCTAGGCCATATTCCTATAATATATATATATATAGTTTAACTGTCCTAGGGTTTACACTCAAACGTAGTTCTAAACTAATATATATGCACAATTTATATTTGACAGTAATTTAAATAAAGACTGTAAATTGAAAGCTTGTAAAGCCTAACCTGGATGGAGTGGAGGCCTTTGAAGAAGTATGTACAGAGCCTCAACAGTAATTGGTGGACAACAGTTTAATATATATGATAAACAGTTAATGGTTTTTGAAAACAGAAGAAGTGAAGATGGACAAAGGTCACATAGGTATCTGAAGAGTTTCACCGGGAATAATGCCCTTCAAATACCAGAAGAATGTTTTGAAAACAGAAGAAGATTTTGAAAATACAGTTTTGAAAACAAGCTAAGAAGAGAAGGTGTTTGGGACTTACACTCTATTAGAGGCCCAGTACTTTACAGTACTGGTTACAAAAGCAATTTGAAAATGATTTGAAATGATATAAGGTTTTGTTGTTTGAAAACCTTAATCATCCGTTTAATCGGAGACTGATAACAACTTTGAAAATTGACAAAAAAAGTCAGCTTATTTAAGGTAAAGAATAAAGATCTATGCCTAATTAAGACCTAAACAATTAGGGTTTTATCATAAGCTTATTCACAAAATAAATAGGTTAAAATAAAATGACAATATATATTTAAAGTATTTAAGAAAACACTTAAAAACATACTATTTTAAACCTAATTAAAATACATGAAATAAATAATATTTTTATGATTTTTTTGATTATTCACAAAAATAGATATATTAAATGACAAGTGTGTGAAAAATGAAGTGAAAATAAATTAATTTGATAGGTTAAATAATTGGTTGAAGTTGTGAAGAAATCAAATGGAAAAAAGTGGTAAAAAATAGGGTTTTGTCACCAACCAGGTTTGAACCCACGCCCTTTATGTTACCAGCCCAAAACAACACCACTGAGCCAACGCGCGCTTGGTGACAAAAGAATGGTTCCATTGCAAATCATACATTACTCAAGTGCATAGAAGCAAAAAAAGAAATAAAATCAAAAGGTCTGGGGCGAGGGGGATTCGAACCCCGGACCTTGGGCACGCGCAACACACAAACACTCTTTACCACTGGGCTATCACGTTTTAGTCGTTTATAAGACAACTATCACTCAAAATAAAATAAACTCTTTCCTGAATTTGAATTTTTGCGTGCCACCACCATTGTCATCTTCAACCTCTAGCTTTGAATTTTTGAAAATCTGAACTCTCTCAACTCTCAACCATTTGCAACGATGTAAAGACCAAACTTGCTCTAAATTCACTCACAATTCTAAATATGTAACTAACATAGATTTATATTAACTACATCTAACTAATTTACCAGAAATCGTGAAGAACCCTAAAATTTAAAAATCAAATTAAATGGCTATACTGAAAGATAAATGAATGATGATAGAGGGTTTTCAATCCTCTGATGATGTTGAACAAGATAGAATCGAGCTATATCATAAAGAGTGCTTAAATTAAAGAGGTGGAGTTCAGAAACTTACCTCTGAAAATGGAGGTCGTGAGGATGATAGAGAGCAACTGGGCTTGTATGAATGATCCCAAAAGCTTCCTTGGGACTCAGTGATGCTAACTGAATGCTTGTTGTAACCTCAATCCTTCTGAATTGTTCTATGAACCTCCCTCGATTTGAGCTTCAAGTGAACATGGAGAGTGATGATTCTTGAGTTACAGATGAGCTGCAGCCATCTGAACAGCTTCACTACCTCCTATGGAACGTGCCTGCTTGGCTCGATTGGAAACCTTCTGAATTGCACTATGGACCTCCAACTGCAACAGCTTCAAAGTGAGAGCAACAATGGTGTTCCTCCACTTACAGAAATGATCCAAGTGCTTGGATCACCTAAAATTACCTCCCTTGAGATGTTAGAATGCTTACTTTCCAAAGATAAGCTCTGGTTTGAAGAAAACGATTCTTCTTGCCAAAGAACTTTGAAAAACAATAAGCATGAGAAGAGAAAGAGAAATCAAGGAATATGGTTACTTTGGTGTGTTTTCTGAATGAGAAAGAGGCCTCTATTTATAGGCAAATGATGCTGAGCAATCGGAGATAGTAAGCTTGCTTAATGGAGTCACTTTGGTTTCTTAGTCTTGAAGAAATTCAAAGAATATCCCAAGTGCAATGATGAGCTCTTTGATACCACTCCCTAGCCATCGGTTTTGCTTGATCTTAGGGGACAAATTTGCTGCAAAAATGAGCTCCAATTGGTTGGGAGAAGATTCCTTTGATGAATCACCAATTTGCCATAAATTCACAAATGTAATCATTACATAATCACATGTTCTTGTTTTTTAGAATATTCTCCAATCCTTATGCAATGATGGAAATTGATGTACGGCATGCTTGCAGATGTATTAGAGGTCGTGTAGCATCACTTAGTGAAGCAAAATGCACAAAATTGCAAAGTTCCAAATTGTACATGACCTATAATTTCACTTCATGAGGCCAACTTTGAACAAGCATAACTCTTAGCTCAAAATGAATTTGGAGAAGGTTGAACACAATTTGGAAAGCCCTAAACATCTACTTCAAATAATTAGTTTGGAGTTTCTTCAAAATCCTTTGGCAAATTTGTGAAAAATGAGGCTAAATTTGGAAGAAAACTAGGTTAAAACACTTAGAAAAATTTCTAAGTGTTTATGACCTAAAACTTCAAAATTTCCAAAACTCTTAAATGATTGACCTTTTCAAAAAAGTTCCTTTGTAAGATGTTGTTTTATTTTGCAAGATCTACAACTTTCATGTTGGAAGTTTTTTGAGTTGTGTAGGTGAAATTTTGAGTTCCCACAATGCCCTCAAAAACCCTAATTCCCGACTTTTTGCTCCTTGAAGATTCTTTTTGAATTTCTTTGGTCAAATGACTTTAATATCCATATATTGATGATATTGATCCTTGAAATTCATGGTTTGACCAAAAATCTCAAAAGTCAATGGTGATCCCATACAGTTGACTTTTTCCAAATAAGGTGAGATTTTGGACTTTTGTGTAGAATCAAGATTTTCTCCTCAAATGAATGATGTAAATGGATTATATTGAGGTAGTAGAGGTTCTTGAATCATGTCTTGGGTTTTGAATCCATGCCCTGACTAAAAGTCAACTATCTTGGTGAATTAGGTCAAAAACCCTAATTGTCGACCATATGAAAATAATGATTGTAGACCTTGAATTGAGGTGTAATGTCCAGTGGATCTTGTCATATGAGTTATTTGAAGATGATTGATGTCTTTGAATGATCCCCTGGGGATTTTTAGGGTTTCCCAAAGGTGATCCCTGATTTTAGTCCTCGATAGGCTAAAAAAAACCCTAGTCTGGTGACCTGAGTAAACCTGTACTCAGATGACTGGGTGTCTAATAAATCATAGGTGAAATAATGAAGCTCTTGAGTCTTATGATTGTATTAGATACTAATCCTTCTATTGATTGATCCTTTGCCTGAGTTTTCTTGTTTTTGAGCATCCTCGATTAAATGCCAGATGAAGAAGTGACTGCTCTGGGTACTTGCTTTGACCTGATGAAAATCCTAAAGATATGTCATCTCAGGGGGGTCAAAAATTAGGGTATGACAGTATGTCTAATCATGTATTGGCGGAGACGCTTGGCAACCCAGGCCAAAGCACAACAGGTCTTCTCGAGCATGGAGTAGCGGGATTCACAGTCCGTGAATTTCTTGCTCAGGTAGTAGATGGCATGATCTTTTCTCTTTGTCTCGTCTTGCTGTCCAAGGACACATCCCATGGAATCTTCTAAGACGGTTAGGTACATTATCAAAGGGTCTTCCTTCCACTAGAGGAGACAAAATGGATGGTTCGAGCAGATATTCCTTAATGCTATCAAACGCTTTCTGACAATCGTCTGTCCAGACGCAACTTTGATTTTTCCGTAGAAGTTTGAAAATTGGAGCACAAGTTGCTATCATGAGATATATGAATCTCGAGATGTAATTCAGACGTCCAATAAATCTTCTAACTTGTTTCTCGGTTCTGGGTGAAGGAATTTCTTGAATTGCCTTGACTTTATCTGGATCCACTTCAATTCCTCATTTGCTGACGATGAAACCAAGGAGTTTTCCTGAGTAGACACCAAAGGTACACTTGTTGGGATTCAGGCGAAGCTGAAACTTCCGTAAGCATTGAAATAACTTTGTCAGATTCTGTATATGATCTTCCTCATTTTTCTGACTTGGCAATCATGTCATCCACATAGACTTCCACTTCCTTATGCATCATGTCGTGGAAAAGTGTAGTCATGGCTCTTTGATATGTTGCCCCTGCGTTCTTTAGTCCAAAAGGCATGACGCGGTAGCAGAACGTGCCCCAAGGGGTGATGAAAGCTGTTTTCTCCATGTCTTCAGGTGCCATCTTGATTTGGTTGTATCCTGAAAATCCGTCCATGAATGAGAAAACTTTGGATTTTGTTGTACTGTCAACCAACATGTCAATATGTGGTAAAGGAAAGTCATCCTTAGGGCTAGCTTTGTTCAAATCTTTGTAGTCGACGCACATGCGGACTTTTCCGTCTTTCTTAGGAACGGGAACAATGTTGGCTAACCACTGAGGGTATTCTGAAGTGACGAGGAAACCGGCGTTGATTTGATTTTGAACTTCCTCTTTGATTTTCATGGCCATCTCCGGATGAGTTCTTCTGAGTTTTTGCTTGATCGGATGGCATTCTGGTTTTAATGGTAAGTGATGCTCCACTATACTGGTATCCAACCCTGGCATATCCTGATAGGACTAAGCGAAGACATCTGAAAATTATTTGAGCAGTTGTATCAAACTCTCTCTGATCTCTGAACTGAGTGAAGCTCCAATCTTAACCCCTCTCCTGTTTCCATTGTAACCAAGGTTAATGATCTCTAGAGGATCATTGTATGGCTGAATGGCCTCTTCCCTTTGTTGAAGTAACCGTGAAATTTCCTTTGATATTTCTTCGTCTTCTTCTTCCTCTGCCTCGAATACAGGAAACCCAAAGCTTGGAGAAGTCATACGATCGCACGTTTCAACGGGGTGTTTTATGATTAACCTGCATATGTGTGATAAGTTTTATTTAGACAACAAGGGAAGACTCGGTGTATGCAGTTAATGGAATATTTTGATGTTTTTTAGGATTACCAATTTCAGAAAAAGAAAAGGAAAAACTAACGAAGGAACAAAATGACATTTTTATTTATCAACAGTCATTTCTTGAAACAAAGACCCTATAAAACAAAACTCTATTGCTTTAGGCGAAGCAAAGAGGGACATTTTCCTAAGAAATAGTAAAATGCAAAGCCCTATGAAACATCTCTTCACCCTAGGCTATGGTGAGAGGACAAAATAACGGTGAAAGTTCCTACTTAGGAGTGCGAACAACAGTTGAAACTTCAACAGCCATCCAATAGTGGCGAACCCCATTGTGCACTAGGTAATCTGGAACCTTATGCTTAAGCTGGCCTGTGGTAGGTCTTGATTTACCAACCACTGTCTTTGCGACACTCAGGCGATCTTCTTCTACTTCAGCAGACTGAGCTATGTGAGCATACCCATTTCCAAGTGGAGTATGTCGGACTTTATTTTGAGGAAACTTCCAATCTTTTGAATGAAGAGACTCGTTGTCGGAGACACTTTCGATATCATCCTCTTCTGTATTTTGGTCTTGCTCTTCTCCCAAGATGGCGTTGACTAGGTATATGAACTCTAAATCCGTAGCCTCGGAAGGTGACTTGGGGATATAATCCTCAATGATGACTTCACCAGTCGATGATGATGAATAGCAAGGTTTGTATATCTCTTTTGGCTGAGTAAGGTACTCGTAATCAATGTTTCATCCAGTTGGAACAATGTCTTCAAGAGATATTTTTGAACTTTCAGGAGCAGAGTATTTCACCATGTAGTTGAATTTTCCGCTTGGTTCTCCTAATGCATCCCAAGTTTCTTTGGGGATAGGAGGAACCTCCTTTGATGAACCATGACTTCTAGTGGTGAAGCTGTTTGTAACTTCGTCACTGCTTGGTTGAGTCTTACTTTCAGATCCTTTAGTCGGATAACAGCAAGGTGAATCAGACTCTGATAAGGATATGTATCCTGCCAAGAGAAGGTAGGACATACACTCCACTTCAAAATTCTCACCGGTGTCTTCTGTACCGATGGTATTGACTGTTTGTTGAACGGGTTGAAGAAAACCTCCACTGCGGAAAGTTTCTTGAATTGGAAGAACTACCTCAATTCATGGAATAGCCTTTGATGATGTCGGAAAGAATCCAACTCCTGTTCTGTTCTTGTTGCTGATAGGAATATCAATGTGCCCCCAACCACTAGTAGTGCCATCCTTTACAACTTGGATTGCATCTTTGTAGGAAGATATAGACGCTGCTTTCTCCTTTCCTTTTTCCTTATCCAAGGAAAGTGCTTGGAATTTAGTTCCAGCGGCTTCTTTTGGTTCTATGTCGGAGAATGATGACAGGTTGCTGATGATCAGAGCTCGTTCTCCACATACGGTTACCAATTTGTCATTTCTTATGAATTTCAGTTTTTGATGAAGTGTTGAAGTAATTGCCCCAGCCTCATGAATCCATGGGCGAACTAGCAAACAACTGTATTGTGTCGGGATATCCATAACTTGGAAAGTGATTTTGAACGTCTGAGGTCCAATAGTTATGGGAAGATCTACTTCTCCAAAAACTGACTTCCTTGATCCATCAAATGCTTTGACGATGACATGACTGTCCCTTAGCGGGTAATCTTTGAAGGATAATCTTGACAATGTTGATTTCGGCATGACGTTGAGAGAGGATCCATTATCTATTAGGACTCCTGTGAGAACATCATTCATGCAGCCAACTGAGATGTGAAGTGGAAGGTTATGGTCCACTCCTTCTTCAGGAAGATCTTCGTCACAAAAACTCAGGTTAGTTCCTGCGGAGATGTTGGCAATGATACTGTTGAATTGTCCAACAGTAACACTTGGTTCTACGAAAGCTTGTTCCAAAACTTTATGTAGAGCTTCCCTATGAGCTTCAGAACTCAATAGTAAGGAGAGAACAGATATCCTAGACGGAGTATGTAGCAGTTGGTCTACAATGTTGTATTCACTCCTCTGGATTAACTTCAAGATCTCATCATTTTCTTTCGCTTGAACAGCATTGGTCGGATGATTGTCTTGCCTATGTGGTGCTTCTTCAGAAGGCTTTTCCACATTTTCTGTTGTTCTGTTAAAGACTCGTCCATTTCTGGTGACTCGACTAACATCAGCAATGTTGAGAACAGACGGTAATGGTATTTCCTTACCATTTTCAATGAATGTAGCATTGTACTTATATGGTATAGCCTTGCTGGACTCATACGGTACAGGACCTGGTAAGTAGATGACTAATGGAGCAATTGCTGTCTCCCTGCTGTCATACTTGACTTGCATTAGTTCAACTTGATTAATTTGAGGAGATACGGTAAAGACTTCATCATCTTCTCTGTTGGCAAGAACTGTAATGGTATTGTCATCCATTAGTTTCTGAATATCGTTGCGGACGCGCAAACATCCTCGTGAATTTCTTCGACAGATTCTGCATCTACTGTAAGGATGGTGTCGCTACCGCGAAAATTAACAGAGTCGCCACTAACATATTTATCCTGAAAAGGAAGGGAATGCCAGCAAACCACAAAACAAAACAACGGTCTCACGACCAGAGAAAAGGGTAAGGGAGTCGGTTACGCGAGGGGAAGGTATTAGCACCCCTCGCGCCCATCGTACTCGATGGTATCCACGCTTGTGTCTAAATCTATGGGTGTGTAACAAATCTACGCTAATCTGGACTAAAATGAATGCAGAATGTAGGGAAAAGAAAGGATTGTGCTCGCACGGGCCCTACCCCGCTGCCTACGTATCTGTTTTGCAGAATCAGAGTTACCGTAGCTCGGCTAACTAATTTCTGTTTGTTTTGTGTTTTTTAGGTGAACGAGTTACATTCACACTCCGCTGCTCGACCTTTGGAGACTTATGCTTGGGAATGGAGCGGAAATAACAAGCTCTTAAGAAAAGAAAATCAAAGAGTGTGGTTTGTGTTTTAAAGAATGCATGAGGAAAACCTAAACTAAGGGGGGAAAGCTTGCTACCTAATGTTATCATACAAAGGGTACAAGTCTAAACTAAACTAACAACCTACGGGAGGAAACGGCAAAGGCACACAATGAGCACACAAACGAGCATCCGCTCGTAAAGCAAACAAACTAACGGTACTGACCGAATGGTAGAAAGGCGGTCCCGCCATAGCCAAGGGGAGCAGCTCAACCCAAGTCAACCAAGCATTAGACCTCGCGAAAATGATCGGGCCATAGACAAGAAGGCGGACCCCTCTCAGCAACCAAGCCGTCACGGATCGTAAAGGAAAACGGTGCGTGCGTACACCGAGCATCAACGTCGAGCGACGCGAGCTATAGGAAAGGCGGGGGTCCGGCTACATGAACCCTTTTCCTAACATACTCGATAACAAGATCTTGTGCAAGTTCGGAAGCGAGCAACGCGTAGCGTGCGCATACCAAACGGACTCGATGAGACTAGGCGGGGGTTGATTACGAACCCTTGACCGCATGCCTTCCATGAGGACTTAACGGAGTGCCATATAGGACTTATTACACCGTGACTCCCTGCCGCAAAGCACAAATATAAACACACCAACAAAAACAGAGCCTCTTTCGAGGGCTTGGCCAGATGCATGTCTAAGTCCTACTTCTCATGTTAAAGGATGATGCGGGAAAGCGATAAAGTGCGAGAGAAATAAAATGAAACGGGATCAATACCAAACGGATGATGATCCGTAAACTAAAGAGAGGCGAAGCGAAGAAACTAGAATCCCGCAAGCGAGCTAGCAAAGCAAAAGCAAATGGTCAGCACACCGATTATCCATAAAGCACACAAAGGTCGACACGCGCGTCGAGCATAATCACGATACACCTGCAAGAGTAACAAGCAAACCAAACAAGAAGATATAAAGCAATAAGATCGTGTCTCCAAGTCGAGAGCACGATACGAGTCAATGAGATATAATCGTATTCCGCAAGTGAAGCGGAACACTCAAGCAATGAGTATCAATCGGTGATCGTCCAAAAGCCTTGCACACTAGCACACAAGTAAGAGATAACAAACATCGCAATCGGAATTGCGTTATTGCATTCTAATCTAAAAGAAAATGAATAACTAATGCAAACATGAAATGAACAACAAAATGTCAAGGGGAAAAAAAAGATTAATAAACCACAATCAATCAATACCAATCATCTCACAAGATAGCACGTTTCACAAGCTTTCCAACGATATAAAGAACGCGCAAATCGGAGTTACGAGCAAAAAGATATGAAAGATTGAAGTTAGGAAGCAAATGAAGCAAAAGTAGGTCGACCTACCTTCGACCTAGGTCGACCTAACAGAGCCAGGATCAAAAATGAAGGTTTTAGGTCGACCTAAACTCACCCTGGGTCGACCTAACAGTGCCAGGATCAAAAATGAAGCTTTTAGGTCGACCTAAACTCACCCTGGGTCGACCTAACAGTGCCAAATGCCAAAAATGAAGGTTTTAGGTCGACCTAAACTCACTCTGGGTCGACCTAACAGTGCCATAGTCAAAAATGAAGGTTTTAGGTCGACCTAAACTCACTCTGGGTCGACCTAACAGAGCCAAATGCCGAAAATTGAATTTTCTCGCAAGGAAACATGATGCAATTCTTCATGAATGTTCAGCATACAAGCAAATATCAAACATGCAATGCTATGAGTCAAGAGCAAACACATCTTTCAGCAAATGGATTGGTCTTTGTGAGCAAAATTAAACATTCCATCGAACAATTAGCATGCAAGCATTGAATCGTAAGCATTGTGATTATATCATCAAGAGCAATCGTTATCAAACCTCAAATGGCATCAATTTAGCGTAGGCATCATGAATTATCATTCCACAATCAATTATCACATGCTAGAAATCAAAATTAAGCATAAATGCTTCACACATTCAAATTATCAAACACTTAGCATGCAATTTCTTGTGTCATAAGCAACATGCGTATAGCATCATCAACAATTCAACGGTAAATCTCAAATCCAATCAAATAATCAAGATCAACACGAATCAATCAATCAACAAGCAATTATCATCATCAATTATCATAGATCCATCATCCACAATCAAAAATCTTCATGATCAAAGTCGAATTAAGCAACAAAAACAATGATCTAGCAAGGTTTGTAGTGAATTTACCGGATCAAACGAAGAAAATGAGATTGGATGAACACGAACGCGAACACGACGCGAACACGAACGAAATCCAAGAGGTGAGAGGGAGAGAGTGGCGCGTGAGGCCCTTGGGAGGGGGAGAGATCCGCGACAATTCAAACGGAGTAGAGGATCTTGATTCTTGCTTTGATCTTCATTTGTTCTTGAGATTTGATCTTGAATTGATGAAGTTTTTGTGAGTTTTTGTGGTTTTGATCCAAGAAAATTGAGAGAGAATTGAGAGAAAGTGTTTTTGATCTTTTGGTGAAATTGAAGTTATGAGAGTTCTCCTTTGATTTGTGAAGAGCAAAATGTTTATATATTGTCAACGCGAAATGTCCAAATTGCCCTCGGTGCGTCTCATTTTGGCTCGTTTTTAAGGAAGCTCGGTTCGGCTCTGAATTCCGGAACGAAACCAATGCCATTATGAAGATGACCAAATTTGTGACCCGTCGCCGCGAGAATCACCTCAATCCGATAAGCGATGAATAAAATACGCCGGTTTGAATAACGAGAAACGTCGATTCATCTGGCGCGACTATGCGAAATTTTGTGAGTACCGCTCAAAGAACTCGATAAAACCTTATCTTCGGCTCAAAATCTGAACAGGCATGTGTGACGAAGAATCGAAGCTAACAAAATTTCTGAGAAAATGCCGCCGGAATGGACTTCATACGATAAAAATCGAAGAAGTTATGAATTTTCGAACTCGGCACGACATACTCGAAAACACACTTTTTACCGAAACAACACAACGATCCTTAAAATTCTGGGAATTTTCCATGCATAATTGGCCTTCGGTCCGAACATATGAAATCTTGGTAATGATGCTACGGAGCTCCAGTTAAATTTTCAAGCGAATCCGGCGAGCGGATTAGGAGATATGAATTTTCCGAGGCGCAAAACCCTACATTCAGCACTATTTTTCACTGCAAAGCCTCAAGTAATTTGCAAATTTGACGACCTTCCTCAAAGAATTGGCTCTCGAGCCGAACACGAAAGTTGTAGATATCGTCGAAAAAATGGGGACAACGCGGGAACTTAGCTCATATCACCTTTTAAATAGTATTTATTAATTTTCTCGTACTTTCACCATTTAAACCATTTTTCGCACCTTACCCTCCTAAACTCATGAAAACTCTTTATTATTTTTCTTCCATTTTTGGATGACGAAATAAACGTCATCATTAACTTATAGCTCAAATAAAGAGGGCAAATTTTGGGGTGCAACAGCTGCCCCTATTCAAACTTCTTGAACCTGACGAGTGAGAAACGAAAGTTTCGAACCGTTGAGGTGGAAGGAGATTGAATACCAGAATGAACTCGAAAATTTGCGCTCTTGATCAATAGAAGATTCCATCTCGTAATAAGAAGGAATGTACCACCCCGCGAGCAGGGGGAAAAAACTTCAACTGATCTGGATAATAAATATGCTCCAACTTGTGAAAAAGGAGGAACGGGCACCCACAGGCAGGGGAAGACACTTCAAATGATCTGGTTATCAAGAGAAGGAACATCTCGACTGATCTGAGTATCAGACGTAGCAGATGTCTCCAAACATGCATCGGGATAGATGTCTTAGGTCGATCTGGGAATCGTAGGAGATACGCCGGTTGATCTGGACATCAACGGGTAATAGGTATCTCTGATCTGGGAATCTGACAGACATCTCTTCTGATGCAATTAAATCATCAGGTAGATATTCCAACTAATCTGGGAATTAGTGGCTAGCTCCTTCGTAAGACCACGGGGATCCGGAGGCGGTTCCTTCAACTGAACGGGAAATCAGGATAGGAACAATATCTCTTCCGAACCGTGTACGCCGGGGAAAGAATGCCTTTAAACTGATTTGGACATGATGCCAGAAAATAAGTAGGACAATCTTCATCTGAAAGACAAAGACGATCAGGCAAACATCTCCATCTGATCTGATGATATCAGTGGCTTGCTCCTTAGTAAGATCACGGGAGATCCAGAGGCGGTTCCTTCAACTAATCTGAAACTGGATATTAGGATAGGAACGGATGTTTCTTCCGAACTGTGTACGCCGGGTAAAGAAAACGTCCTCAACTGATAGTAAGGTATCAGGACTGGGCAAACGAGTTTCTTCTTCTGAACGAACTAAATCGTCAGGGAGTAGATATTTCCAACTGATCTGATGTATCAGAGGGCTTGCTCCTTCGGAAGACCTTGGTAGATCCGGAGGAGGTTCCTTCAACTGAGCTGAATATCAGGATAGGAACAAATATCTTCCACCGATCTGGGGGCATCGGGAATAGGAATGTCTTTGAACTGATCTGAGCTGTGCCAGAAAACAAGTAGAACAATCCTCTTCTGATTCGAAATATCAGGATAAGCGCCTGTAATGACTAGGCGAATATTGCTCTCTATGGAGCATTTGAATCTGGATAACTTTCCTGCAGAAAGAAACAACAGATATGATATGGTTTATGCATGATGTATGTATGAATGTGTATGGAATAACGTTTCTGATAAGGAAGACGCTACACGCTTAAAGAATGCAATGCGAATGATGCATGATTCGGACGTTGCTTAGAGAGACAACGGAGGAGCACTGAATTGCTGAAGAAGTCCTGGAGAGAGCATAGAACTCTGCGGGGAGGACAAGATGAGTGACCAGGGGTCACCATTGCGAGCTAACGAAGATGGATCAGAAATCTGCTGGAGACGATCAAATTTGAATGCGAGCTCTAGTTGGGGAATAAATCTTGCTTGAAGATATGAACATCCCAATTGACTGCTTGGGGAATACCCATGCAACTTCACTGGAGAAGCAAATTCTCGATATACTGGGGATGTGGAGATAAGAGCAAGTCGTGGAAATAACTCTGGTGAAGAGTAAACAACCTGCTGGTGTAGGACGCATTCCGCTGGGGAAGTCCTAGATGAGAACAGGTCCTGCCGAGGATGCATATAAATCTCTGCTGAGGAAAGAACCTCAGTGGGGAAGATAAATACTTCTGCAAAGCAAGCTGCTGAGGATAGGAGAGATCCGCTGGGGATAAGGAACTTGGCATAAGAACCTTTTTGTTAAGACAACTCCACTGGGGAATAAGATGACTCTCTTGGGGAAAGCAGGTCAATTTGTTGGGGAGAGAAAGCCCTCTACTGGGGAAAATGAGGCATTCAGGCAAGGAACCTCATTAAGAGCTTGCTGGGGAATCAGACACCATTCCATCATGATTCAACTGGGGAGAGAAAGCATTTCGTCGGGAATAAGGCCTCTGGAGCATAGAGAATGCATTAAGATGTGCTTTGCTGAGGATGTGAGAATCCTGGCACAAAGAAAGTCTCATCTGAATGTAATCAGCTGGGGAATGAGAATCTCTCATTAGGAAGCACTCGGCTGGGGAGTGAGAATATCTCATGATTTGGTCCGCCAATATGTCGATACAAAGCGCTAGCAAGCATGTACCTGCGAGACAAACAAATGCAAATGCCCCAGGATATAGCATGGTATCTTAGCCTGCCATCCTGGTTACACAAAAAACTTCGAAGTAGATTCAAAGGTTTCATCATTTCTAATCATGTATTGTAAAAGCAATGCAGTTTTCATATGCAAAGTTTAACACAAACTCAGGACGTTTTATGCAAACAAAACAGTAAAAGAAAACAGCTTTTGAGATGAAAAGAAATTTATTTAAAAACATGCCCGAACCAGGGCGAATACATTTCAAAAGTAGTTCCTAGTAAGAGGTAACCACACATTTATTGAGTACCAGAGAAATGGCAATGTGAAACGGATATCCATTGGTTTCGATCCCACTATCACTTTTATAACTCCGACGTTCTCATCTCCTTGCTTTGGAAGACCGTACTCATTAGGATTGATCACCGCCCGATTTAACAACTGATTGGTGACATCACCGAACTTGTGGCCCCGACGGGGTTTATGAGAGCCTTTTAGGGATTTGAGTTACCAGGTGCAAACTCAAGAACACGGAGTCTTGCTTATCCCTCGGTCGGGAGCCCTAAACAAAGTGAATGGATGTTGTGCATGCTTTTAGGGATTTGAGCTGCCAGGTGCAAACTCAAGAACACGGAGTCTTGCTTATCCCTCGGTCGGGAGCCCTAAGCATGTATGAAGAGTGATTGCCAAGGTGGCATGCGAGATGTAGTCATTCGCTTTTGTCCTTTTTTTGCCTAAGCCGCCCTTTCGGGTTTTCAACTTAGCGGGTATATTTGTTTCTTTTTCATTCTTTTGCCTGATTCCTTTTCTATTCTTTTTTCCTTTTTTCTCTTTTTTCTTTTTTTTTCTTTTTTTTCTTTATCTCTTTTTTTTTTATCTCTTTTTTTTTATCATGTCTATGCGAAGTATTTTTTGACTACATCTGCGTTCACAGGGTGCGGAAAGTTCTCGCCATCCATTGTTGCAAGCATCATGGCACCGCCAGAGAACACTTTCTGCACAACAAAGGGACCTTCATACGTCGGAGTCCACTTGCCTCGTGGATCTCCTTGAGGGAGAATAATTCTTTTGAGTACCAGGTCACCTGGTTTGTAGCTTTGGGGTCGCACCCGCTTGTCAAAAGCTTTTCTCATCTTCTTTTGGTATACCTGACCATGACCAATAGCCGCTAAACGCTTTTCATCAATGAGATTCAACTGATCCAATCGATTCTGTACCCATTCTGACTCGTCAAGCTCGACGTCTTTCATGATCCTCAGGGAAGGAATCTCAACTTCAACAGGCAATACCGCTTCCATACCATAAACAAGTGAGAAAGGAGTTGCCCCAGTCGATGTACGCACAGAGGTGCGATAACCATGCAAAGCGAAAGGGAGCATCTCATGCCAATCTCGGTAGGTCACTACCATCTTTTGCACAATCTTCTTAATGTTTTTGTTGGCCGCTTCAACAGCGCCATTCATCTTTGGACGATACGGAGAAGAGTTGTGATGCTTGATCTTGAAGGACTCACAAAGCTCCTTCATCAACTTATTATTAAGATTCGATCCATTGTCAGTAATGATCTTCTCAGGAATCCCATAACGACAGATTATGTTGTGCTTGATAAAGCGAGTAATCACTTGCTTGGTGACATTCGCATAGGATGCGGCTTCAACCCACTTGGTGAAGTAATCAATGGCAACCAAAATGAAGCGATGTCCATTGGAAGAAGTAGGCTTAATCTCTCCAATCATATCAATGCCCCACATTGCAAAAGGCCACGGAGAAGTCAAGACATTCAAAGGCACAGGCGGCACGTGCACTTTATCAGCATAGATCTGGCACTTGTGACAAATTCTGACATGGTTATGACAATCAGTTTCCATAGTGGACCAATAGTAACCAGCCCTCAAGATTTTCTTAGCCATCGTATGCCTACTAGAATGGGTACCAAACTCGCCTTCGTGCATTTCCTCTATGATTTTCGAAGCTTCTTCCTTAACAACACATCGAAGCAACACACCGTCATGATGCCTCTTGTACAACACCCCACCGTTGAGGTAAAACTTAGCTGCAAACCTTCTCAGAAACTTCTTATCAGTCACCGATGCTTCGGGAGGATACTCTTGAGTTTCAAGGAACTTTTTGATATCATGATACCATGGATTACCATCCAATTCAACATCAGCCTCAAAGCAAAACGCCGGCTCATCCAACCGGTTGATGGTGATGTTAGGCGCTTCATTGGCCCATTTCACTTTGAACATGGAAGCCAAAGTAGCGAGAGCATCAGCAAGATTGTTCTCTTCTCTAGAAATATGCTCGAATGTGATCTCATCAAAGTACGGAATGAGTCTCATCACATGCTCCCTGTATGGAATCAGATTCTGATGGCGAGTTTCCCAATCTCCATTGATCTGGCTAATGACAAGATTGGAATCCCCATAAACTTTCAAGTACTTGATTCGCAAATCGATCGCAGCTTCGATACCATAGATGCAAGCTTCATACTCAGCCATGTTATTGGTGCAATCAAAACAGATTCGGGCTGTAAACGGAATATGAAAACTTGATGGAGAAGTAATTACAGCTCCAACACCATTCCCGAGTGCATTAGAGGCACCATCGAACACAAGCGTCCATCGCGATCCTGGTTCGGGTCCTTCCTCTGGGCCAGGAATGTTACAATCTCTGATGTACAGAACAACCTCATCGGGGAATTCAAACTTCATCGGTTCATAATCTTCAACAGGCTGGTGCGCAAGATAATCCGCCAACACACTACCTTTGATGGCTTTCTGGGTAGTATATTGGATATCATATTCAGTCAAGATCATTTGCCACCTGGCTACTCTTCCGGAAAGAGCGGGCTTCTCAAAAACATACTTGATAGGATCCATCTTGGAAATCAACAAGGTGGTGTGAACCAACATATACTGCCTCAGCCGGCGAGCAGCCCACACCAAAGCACATCAAGTTTTCTCGAGCAGTGAGTATCGGGATTCACAGTCGGTAAACTTTTTGCTAAGATAGTATATTGCATGCTCTTTTCGGCCAGACTCGTCATGTTGACCCAGCACACATCCCATTGAATTTTCAAGAACTGTGAGGTACATAATCAAAGGCCTTCCTGGAACTGGAGGCATTAGTATCGGAGGTTCCTGCAGATACTCTTTCACTTTTTCAAATGCTTTTTGACAATCATTATTCCACCTGGTCGTCTGATCTTTTCTTAGTAATTTGAATATTGGTTCACAAGTGGCTGTAAGATGAGAGATGAATCTAGCAATGTAGTTCAACCTCCCTAAGAAACCACGAACCTCTTTTTCTGTTCTCGGCTCAGGCATCTCTTGTATAGCTTTTATTTTTGCAGGATCGACCTCAATACCTTTTCCACTAACAACAAAGCCCAACAACTTTCCGGATCGCACTCCGAAAGTGCATTTGTTTGGATTCAACCTCAGTCTGAACTCCCGAAGCCTTTCAAACAACTTCTGCAAATGACCCAAGTGCTCTTCTTCAGTATGAGATTTTGCAATCATGTCGTCAACATACACTTCAATCTCTTTGTGAATCATGTCGTGAAAAAGAGTCACCATGGCACGCTGATATTTTGCCCCGGCGTTTTTCAACCCAAAAGGCATAACTTTATAGCAGAAAGTCCCCCACGGTGTGATAAACGTTGTTTTCTCCATGTCTTCTGGTGCCATCTTGATCTGATTGTACCCAGAGAAGCCATCCATGAAGGAAAACACTTTGAAAGGAGCAGTATTATCCACCAACACGTCAATGTGAGGAAGAGGAAAATCATCCTTTGGACTCGCCCTATTCAAATCTCTCTAGTCAACACACATCCTGACCTTTCCGTCCTTCTTAGGCACAGGAACAATATTAGAAACCCACGGCGGGTAATTCACAACTTGCAGAAAGCCAGCATCAAACTGCTTCTCAACCTCTTTCTTAATCTTCTCAGACATATCTGGGCGAGTCCTTCGAAGCTTCTGCTTGACAGGAGGACTATCTTCCTTGAGAGGTAGGCGGTGTACTACAATATCTGTATCGAGACCAGGCATATCCTCATAGGACCAAGCAAAGATGTCCGCATACTCTTTCAACATAACAATAAGCTTCTGCTTCACACTATTCTCAAGCGCAGCCCCTATCTTGACTTCTCGGACTTGCTCTTCAGTGCCAACATTCACCATCTCAATTGCCTCCTGATGCGGCTGAATCGCTTTCTTTTCTTGTTTCAATAATCTGGCCAACTCATCGGGGAGATCACAATCTTCATAAGCTTCCTCCTCGGCTTGGTAGATCGGATTGTCAAAATCATAATGAGCAATAACGGAACTGTTACCAATGGAATCCGTGGTAGTGGGACATCTGCATGATTGATGTTTTTATTTTAGTTTTATTTTTATTAAACTATGTGCAAGTGTGTGCGAAAAACATTGCCATTTAAAGAAAAAAGTTAAAAAGAAAGACAAAGAGCAAAACATTTGAATGCCAAAACGTCCTGTTATTTTATGATTAACTTTGAAAATGCGAACTGCATGGCCCTACAAATGATTCACTACGCCTTGGGCAGAGCGTAGGAATTATGGCATGATAAGAAAAGTAAAAACAAGGAATTTACTCCTGAGCTTGTGTAACTTGGATGACTTCTTCAATTGTCCAGTTGCAAGGTACCTCCCCAGGAATACTTGGACGAATCCAGCTATCAAAATCACAGTCACTATCCACCTCTTCACCCTTGACAATGGCATGAACCTGACCGTCTTGAATAACACCCCCACTCACGAACTTGATCGGGCTGAGTACACCAGACTTGGGCGATGCGTTCTGCTTTCCGGGATTGAAACCAAGACCATTCTTGTCAAATTTGGGACGCACGTCAATTACTTGCCCCCAGCCTTCCACTCTTCCAGTCTCAACAACAACCTGAGCGTCTTTCAAAGAGGACATAATCGTTTCTGGCTTTGTCATCTCATAAGGAGGAGTTCTTACACCATTCACAGCCTCAAACGCTTGAAACGGAGTCTCATGTATCTCACCTTCGATCTCTACATATCGGAAAGAGGACAAGTGACTCACGATGTAATCCTCTTCTCCACAAACCGTCACCACTTTACCGTCAACCGGATACTTCAACTTCTGATGAAGAGTGGATGTCACAGCGCCAGCCTTGTGAATCCATGGTCGTCCCAACAAACAACAGTAAGCAGGTTGAATATCCATCACATAAAACGTTGTAGTAAAGATCTGAGGGCCCACTTGGATGGGTAGATCTACCTCCCCGAACACAGACCTCCTTGAACCGTCAAAGGCGCGCACTATCAACTCACTTGGCCTTAACTCAACACCGACATAGTCAATTCGCATGAGAGCTGATTTGGGCAGCACATTTAAAGAAGACCCAGTATCAACCAAAACACGGGACAAGGTCGTCCCCTTACACTCAATCGAAATATGCAAAGCCTTGTTATGGTTTCTCCCTTCTGGCGGAAGATCACAATCTGTAAATCCCAAACTGTTCCCAGCAGAGATGTTATTGGCTACCGCCTCTAACTGATTCACAGATATTTCATGCGGGACGTAAGCACCATTCAGAATTCTCAAGAGAGCATCTCTATGACCTTTTGAACACATCAACAGTTGCAAGATGGAAATCTTTGACTGAGTCTGACCCAACTGCTCAACCACTTTGTAATCAGACTTCCTGATAATTCTCAACAGTTCCTCCACATCCTTGGAAGACACAGCACTATCAGGTGCCCCACTCTGAATCGGAGAATTCTGGACGTCAGGCACTATTTGTTTTCCTTTGGCCTTAGCCAAAGCATCCGCATTGTTTTGAATAAGCTGAGGAGAGAACACCCTACCACTGCGAGTAATTCTACCAGTACCGGCAAAATTATCAGTGTTTGCAACTGAGGCCTCAACAAGCTTCTCTTTAGATGGCTCGCTTTCTTCCTTCGTGCCATAGTAATATACATCTGAACCATAATGACAAGGGATGGCCTTCTCACTCTCATATGGAATAGGCCCTGGCACAGTAATCATCAACGTTGCTGGTTGTTCCTCATACGGGATACTGACAGGTATCTGAATAGGCACTTGGATACATATTGGAGCAACCGGCTCATAAAGAATTGAGATCACAGACACTTCACCATCATTGCTCTTCGCATTTCTCAACCTTCGATAGAACTGAAGAGGACCCTCATCAATCAGCTTTTGTACCATACCTTTCAAGTCATCACAACCTTCGGGTTGACTTTTGCACTTCTCACAATCAACACCACAGCCTGGGAAGATACCGCTATTAATCAGATGTTGCTTCACAGATACAAGAGGAAAGGTCACACAGCTCACATCAGATACAACACTTATCTCTTCACTCTCAATGGCGTTCACACCCGAACCTCCGTGAGCAGGCATCGGATTATTGACAATATTGGGTGTAGGAGTGAACTGAATTATCTTTTGATCCAACAAGTCCTGGACTTTATTCTTCAATGCAATACACCTCTCGGTATCATGCCCAGCAGCTCCTGAATGGAAAGCACATCGTGCATTTGCATTGTAATTCGGAGATTGTGTGTCCGGAACATTCGGAGCATCTCTCAAAGTAATCTTCTCAATCTTGAGCAAATGTTGCAACACTTGAGCATAAGTCATAGGAATCGGATCAATCTTTCTGTGAGGTCTAGTCCTGGGAGGATAACGATCATTACTGGAACGTTGTCCCTGGTGTTGTTGTTGTTGTGGTACTGGGATCATGACAGCATTAATCTGTGAATTGCTTCTCCCTGAACCCCTCCTTCCATATATGGCATCCGCATTTCCTTCCTTCCTTCTGGCATAACCTTCAGTTTGCTTCTTACCACTAGGAGTATTAGAAGAAGCTCCCAACTGAATTTTCCCCATCTTTAGACCCATCTCAACACGTTCGCCATATCTCACCATTTCAGAAAAGTTGGCTGAAGCACTACAGGCCAAGTAATAGTGTCCAGACAAAGTACTGGTGAACATGTCAATCATCTCACGTTCAGTCATCGGTGGCTGAACTCTTGCGGCTAACTCACGCCATTTCTGAGCGTACTCCTTGAAAGATTCTTTAGATCCTTGAACCAAACTCTGCAACTGAGTTCTATTGGGCGCCATGTCAACATTGTACTGATAGTGCTTAATGAAAGCCTCCACAAGATCTCTCCAAGAATGAATATGAGTGCGTTCGAGTTGAACATACCACTCCAAGGAAGCCCCAGCCAAGCTATCCTGGAAGAAATGCATTAGAAAACCCTCATCCTCTGAATAAACTGACATCTTGCGATAGTATGCTTTGACATGAGTCATGGGACAAGTCGCCCCATTATATTTGTCAAAAGATGGAACTTTGAATTTCGGTGGAATCCTCACACCAGGAACCAGCCCTAAGTCATTGATATCCATGCCTAACACCCCTTTGCCTTCGACAGCTCTGAGACGTTCTTCAATTAGACGATACCTCTCGGCTTCCTCAGGTGCACCATTAGCACTATGCCTCGATACCTGATCAAAGTTTTCAACATTGAAATCCAAATTATCACGGTTCTGATTATCTCTCCTTCCCAACAGACGAGACGGAGGTGGAGGTGGAAACCCATGATTCTGATTGAAAGGATTATAGTGCCCTCCCAAGCGATCAAACTCATTCGGATCATGATGATCGTCAATCCTGCCAGACACATCGTCAAACAGCCTCGAATGTCCTCCATTCTCAACCCTTCTGGAATTCTCGACGAGAACTCGCAAGTCATCCTGCCCCTTGGTCACATTAGTCAATGCTTCCATAAACTGCGCCATCTGCGCATTCATCTGCTCTGTCAATTGAGCTCTCATCTCAGCCATTTGTTCCTGAATCTGTTCCATCTGTCTTCTTTGATTGCTCCTAGTCGGATACGGATGATTAGCCGTCTTAGAACTCCTTCTGGTAACAAAACAGCGAGACATAAGATATAAGACCTGCAAAACCTGCAAATACATGACATGTATGATATATGAATGATATGCATGAAATGTTTGTCAATTTTCAGGTATCCAAGAGTTCATCCCACTTTCAAATAGGACATAGCAACCCTGATACCGAATATATTTGAACAGCAATCCACACACGAGAATAATTCATCAAACTGAGCATTCTTCATTCAAACATAACAGAGAATTTGAGTTCATACAAACAGGCACATAACCGTGTCACAAAGTGCTCATAAGGCATACAAAAGAAATTCAGAACATCAAAACGCGACCCCATCCAACAATCCTGGACATGGGTGCTAAATATCAAGAATAAACATCAAATCCACCCCACAGTGATACTAGGATCGCCTGGCAACAGAATGAGCTCCTCCATCTCCTCTCCGTTGGGCTCGGAGTCTTCTTAGTTCTTCTTCAAGTCAAGCGGTCTTAGTTTTCTCTTCTGCTAGCTATTTATCTGAATCCCGCTTCTGCCTCTTGAGACTACTCTCTGATCTCCGTAACTGTAGACACTCTTGCTGCTTGTGATGCAAATCTTCCTCTAGCAACTCATAGGGACGCCTCCGGGTACTAGCTTGACTTGAACTTGCGCCTTCGACTTGCTTGAGCTGGTGCATCAACCTCATCTTTGCATCCCTCTCTTCAAAGAACTTCAAATTGGTCTCTTGCTCTCTTTCATGCAACCTGTAGTTGGTAACCAAAGCATCCTTGTAAAGTTCTGTTGGCACAAATTCGGATAGAATCAAAGGAGGTTGCTTTTGAAGTGGTGCAACCCTGTCATATGGTAGCAACAAGTTTCCGACCCATTTTGTAATTCATTCAACATACGGTGTCAAAGCGAGTGATTCCTTCTTCCCTAAATGGGCTCCGTTATGCTTACGGATCTTCTTCCAAGCCACAATTATCTCCTTCAACTTTTCTGGATCCGACCCCTTCTCAAAATAGACCGTCTCCGCTATCAAGTGATCTGCCGGCTTGTCTTTCAACGTATACCCCAACTGACGCAAGGATACCACGGGATTGTAATTGATGCAACCTCTAGTACCGACCAAAGGAACATTATCGAACTTACCACACCCAACAATCACTTCAGAAACGTTAATTCGATATTTTGGCCACTGGATGTCATAAGAGGTAAGTGACATAATCCTGTGAGTCCACTTAAGCGTCTCCCTTGTCTTCATAAAAGGTCCTTTGCTGGGCAACAAAGAGAGGAACCAGATGAACAACAATTGAAGGCAACAAGTGATGGCACCACCACGTTTTTCATATCGAGAATGAACAGCATAATAAGTATCGGCCAACAATGTAGGAATAGGATTCTTTCCCATGAAGATGTTTACCGCGGCCGAGTCTACAAAATTGGGAACATTTGGGAACATCACAATCCCGTAAATAGCCACAGCAAGCAGTGCATTGTACGCGTTCCAATTCTTTTTCTCAAATTCCTCTTCAGCTTTTCTCACCAAGAACTTCAAAGAGAACCCCGAGACACCTCCATTCGACTTCCAATTATCAGATACTTCTTTTATGCTCAAATAAAGAGCAGCAGCGATCAACTTAAAATTCACTTCTTTAGGAACATCGATGAATGGCATTTCACCTTTTATCTTGAGATTAAGAATGATAGAGTACTCTTCCAATGTCGGAGCCAACTGGTAATCCTGGAACGTGAAACACCTCATTTCAGGATCATAGAACTGCATCAGAGTTTGCAAAGCGGGTGTCTCAACCACGGTTTCCAACAAAGTCAAAATACTCCCATAATTATTTGTGAAACTCTTCAAGCAGAAAGCGGTCATCAATGAACTCAAACCCTCTAAGGCGGTCAACGGCTCTCGGAAGAAGCTGTAGGTATGCGTATTTCTCATTGCTTCCTTGACAGTATCAATGGGAGTGTCCATCTTCAACTTGAATGAACTCCTGAATGTCCCTGAAAAACATGACATGCAAATGCTTATTATACATATATTTTTTTTTTGCGTTTCTTTTGGAAATAAATATGCTATGATGCAAAGTGGTGGGGCTTGTTGCCGCCCACCAGGCATTCTGGACTGCCTGTAGCACACATCATACAAAGCCAAAGGTTCGGCCCCCAAATGGTATACCACACGGAACACGGAATGTCAATCCACGGAACCAAAGCCCATAGTCAATAACACACTGGGATAGAACACAGATTACCACTTGAACAAGAACCATAGTACCCCACGAACAGGAACCAATAGTACACTCGAACAAGAACAGCGGTAACCCACGAACAAGAACAGCGGTAACCCACGAACAAGAACAGCGGTCACCAACAATGTACCTGTTAAATGATCATTGATTCCCGCCCCACTCACGGGTAAAATCTAGGTCAAGGTAAGGTCATGAAACGCAGTATACGGTCCGCCCGAAGGTAAGCATCATCACAGCGCGTAAGCGGGTGACGATAATACCTCCGTTTGAAACCACTACTCTGCTCGTGGTCACATAATCCATCCCGAGACGTACACCTCGAGACAAACCATGCTCCCACTCTATCCTAGGGTTCCTATGGTTCACACATAGCCTGGGTATTGGGCCTTTTACCTCTTGAAATACCCACCCAACAGACAGAGATCCAGACAGTCCAGAATATGATGCAGAAAAGTAAAAGCGCACATAGGATGCAATGCAAACAGATAAAATATGCAAAGCAATAAAAAACACCCAATGATAAACACACAAGCGCTAGGATCGACTCGCTGAGTCCGGACCAGCAACAGGTCGAGACGTCCCCAGCAGAGTCGCCAGCTGTCGCTACCGCGAAAATTAACAGAGTCGCCACTAACATATTTATCCTGAAAAGGAAGGGAATGCCAGCAAACCACAAAACAAAACAACGGTCTCACGACCAGAGAAAAAGGGTAAGGGAGTCGGTTACGCGAGGGGAAGGTATTAGCACCCCTCGCGCCCATCGTACTCGATGGTATCCACGCTTGTGTCTGAATCTATGGGTGTGTAACAAATCTACGCTAATCTGGACTAAAATGAATGCAGAATGTAGGGAAAAGAAAGGATTGTGCTCGCACGGGCCCTACCCCGCTGCCTACGTATCTGTTTTGCAGAATCAGAGTTACCGTAGCTCGGCTAACTAATTTCTGTTTGTTTTGTGTTTTTTAGGTGAACGAGTTACATTCACACTCCGCTGCTCGACCTTTGGAGACTTATGCTTGGGAATGGAGCGGAAATAACAAGCTCTTAAGAAAAGAAAATCAAAGAGTGTGGTTTGTGTTTTAAAGAATGCATGAGGAAAACCTAAACTAAGGGGGGAAAGCTTGCTACATAATGTTATCATACAAAAGGTACAAGTCTAAACTAAACTAACAACCTACGGGAGGAAACGGCAAAGCCACACAATGAGCACACAAACGAGCATCCGCTCGTAAAGCAAACAAACCAACGGTACTGACCGAATGGTAGAAAGGCGGTCCCGCCATAGCCAAGGGGAGCAGCTCAACCCAAGTCAACCAAGCATTAGACCTCGCGAAAATGATCGGGCCATAGACAAGAAGGCGGACCCCTCTCAGCAACCAAGCTATCACGGATCGTAAAGGAAAACAGTGCGTGCGTACACCGAGCATCAACGTCGAGCGACGCGAGCTATAGGAAAGGCGGGGGTCCGGCTACATGAACCCTTTTCCTGACATACTCGATAACAAGATCTTGTGCAAGTTCGGAAGCGAGCAACGCGTAGCGTGCGCATACCAAACGGACTCGATGAGACTAGGCGGGGGTTGATTACGAACCCTTGACCGCATGCCTTCCATGAGGACTTAACGGAGTGCCATATAGGACTTATTACACCGTGACTCCCTGCCGCAAAGCACAAATATAAACACACCAACAAAAACAGAGCCTCTTTCGAGGGCTTGGCCAGATGCATGTCTAAGTCCTACTTCTCATGTTAAAGGATGATGCGGGAAAGCGATAAAGTGCGAGAGAAATAAAATGAAACGGGATCAATACCAAACGGATGATGATCCGTAAACTAAAGAGAGGCGAAGCGAAGAAACTAGAATCCCGCAAGCGAGCTAGCAAAGCAAAAGCAAATGGTCAGCACACCGATTAGCCATAAAGCACACAAAGGTCGACACGCGCGTCGAGCATAATCACGATACACCTGCAAGAGTAACAAGCAAACCAAACAAGCAGATATAAAGCAATAAGATCGTGTCTCCAAGTCGAGAGCACGATACGAGTCAATGAGATATAATCGTATTCCGCAAGTGAAGCGGAACACTCAAGCAATGAGTATCAATCGGTGATCGTCCAAAAGCCTTGCACACTAGCACACAAGTTAGAGATAACAAACATCGCAATCGGAATTGCGTTATTGCATTCTAATCTAAAAGAAAATGAATAACTAATGCAAACATGAAATGAACAACAAAATGTCAAGGGGAAAACAAAGATTAATAAACCACAATCAATCAATACCAATCATCTCACAAGATAGCACGTTTCACAAGCTTTCCAACGATATAAAGAACGCGCAAATCGGAGTTACGAGCAAAAAGATATGAAAGATTGAAGTTAGGAAGCAAATGAAGCAAAAGTAGGTCGACCTACCTTCGACCTAGGTCGACCTAACAGAGCCAGGATCAAAAATGAAGGTTTTAGGTCGACCTAAACTCACCCTGGGTCGACCTAACAGTGCCAGGATCAAAAATGAAGGTTTTAGGTCGACCTAAACTCACCCTGGGTCGACCTAACAGTGCCAAATGCCAAAAATGAAGGTTTTAGGTCGACCTAAACTCACTCTGGGTCGACCTAACAGTGCCATAGTCAAAAATGAAGGTTTTAGGTCGACCTAAACTCACTCTGGGTCGACCTAACAGAGCCAAATGCCGAAAATTGAATTTTCTCGCAAGGAAACATGATGCAATTCTTCATGAATGTTCAGCATACAAGCAAATATCAAACATGCAATGCTATGAGTCAAGAGCAAACACATCTTTCAGCAAATGGATTGGTCTTTGTGAGCAAAATTAAACATTCCATCGAACAATTAGCATGCAAGCATTGAATCGTAAGCATTGTGATTATATCATCAAGAGCAATCGTTATCAAACCTCAAATGGCATCAATTTAGCGTAGGCATCATGAATTATCATTCCACAATCAATTATCACATGCTAGAAATCAAAATTAAGCATAAATGCTTCACACATTCAAATTATCAAACACTTAGCATGCAATTTCTTGTGTCATAAGCAACATGCGTATAGCATCATCAACAATTCAACGGTAAATCTCAAATTCAATCAAATAATCAAGATCAACACGAATCAATCAATCAACAAGCAATTATCATCATCAATTATCATAGATCCATCATCCACAATCAAAAATCTTCATGATCAAAGTCGAATTAAGCAACAAAAACAATGATCTAGCAAGGTTTGTAGTGAATATACCGGATCAAACGAAGAAAATGAGATTGGATGAACACGAACGCGAACACGACGCGAACACGAACGAAATCCAAGAGGTGAGAGGGAGAGAGTGGCGCGTGAGGTCCTTGGGAGGGGGAGAGATCCGCGACAAATCAAACGGAGTAGAGGATCTTGATTCTTGCTTTGATCTTCATTTGTTCTTGAGATTTGATCTTGAATTGATGAAGTTTTTGTGAGTTTTTGTGGTTTTGATCCAAGAAAATTGAGAGAGAATTGAGAGAAAGTGTTTTTGATCTTTTGGTGAAATTGAAGTTATGAGAGTTCTCCTTTGATTTGTGAAGAGCAAAATGTTTATATATTGTCAACGCGAAATGTCCAAATTGCCCTCGGTGCGTCTCATTTTGGCTCGTTTTTAAGGAAGCTCGGTTCGGCTCTGAATTCCGGAACGAAACCAATGCCATTATGAAGATGACCAAATTTGTGACCCGTCGCCGCGAGAATCACCTCAATCCGATAAGCGATGAAGAAAATACGCCGGTTTGAATGACGAGAAACGTCGATTCATCTGGCACGACTATGCGAAATTTTGTGAGTACCGCTCAAAGAACTCGATAAAACCTTATCTTCGGCTCAAAATCTGAACAGGCATGTGTGACGAAGAATCGAAGCTAACAAAATTTCTGAGAAAATGCCGCCGGAATGGACTTCATACGATAAAAATCGAAGAAGTTATGAATTTTCGAACTCGGCACGACATACTCGAAAACACACTTTTTACCGAAACAACACAACGATCCTTAAAATTCTGGGAATTTTCCATGCATAATTGGCCTTTGGTTCGAACATATGAAATCTTGGTAATGATGCTACGGAGCTCCAGTTAAATTTTCAAGCGAATCCGGCGAGCGGATTAGGAGATATGAATTTTCCGAGGCGCAAAACCCTACATTCAGCACTATTTTTCACTGCAAAACCTCAAGTAATTTGCAAATTTGACGACCTTCCTCAAAGAATTGGCTCTCGAGCCGAACACGAAAGTTGTAGATATCGTCGAAACAATGGGGACAACGCGGGAACTTAGCTCATATCACCTTTTAAATAGTATTTATTAATTTTCTCGTACTTTCACCATTTAAACCATTTTTCGCACCTTACCCTCCTAAACTCATGAAAACTCTTTATTATTTTTCTTCCATTTTTGGATGACGAAATAAACGTCATCATTAACTTATAGCTCAAATAAAGAGGGCAAATTTTGGGGTGCAACAGATGGAAATCCGTTCCAAAGTAGGCAAGTCCATTTAAAGTCTTATGGAACCTGACTACCGATCCTTCAAGATATTCTACTTTGTAGATTTTGTATTCTCCTGGACATCCTTGAACCATGTTGACGTCGTACTCAGTTTTGACTCGGATGTGTTGAATCCATCCTAAGTCCATTTGTTCTTGTAATGCAACTTGAACTACAGCACATCCTTGATTGTTCTTTGGACAAATTTCACATGTGAAGTAGTTGTGAGGTGGTACGTGGCCGTACCCAGCTTGTCTAGCGTGCATTTTGACGAGATTCTCCCCTATCTGACGAATGTCGTAGATTTGAATGACATTGGGGTGTTGATCTATCAAATTCACTGAAGCTTCTTTGTGCTGCGGCAAAGGATTTTCTGGGACGTTAGGATTAGTATCTTTGAAGGATAACATTCCGCTCTTCACTAATCTTTGAACGTCGGCCTTGAAACTGAAACAGTTCTCAATGCTATGACCTGGTGCCCCTTTATGATAAGGACAAGATTGGTCAGCCTTGAACCAATGTGATGATTCATATGCAGGATTTGGAGGATTCTTTGTCTGAATGAGTCCTTTCGCCAGTAGTGTTGGAAACAAATCCGCATAAGGCATTGGCACGGGGTCAAAAGGAGGATACCTTGGTGCCCGATTGTTGTAATTTGGAGGTCGAACCTGCTGTAGAGGTTGTTGCGACCTTTGTTGAAATGGTTGTTGCGAAACCTGAGGTTGATAAGCTGGCGCTGAGTTAACAACCAGAGTTATTGTAACAACTTGAGGTGAAAGTTTCTTCTTTGCTTTGTGCAAGACATTACTAACATCTTGATCCCTTTTCTTCTGGAAAGAACTTTCATACTTTCTTGGACCAATAGAAGATTCTGGTTCTTTGTTTAAGCGTCCTTCTCGAACTGCTTCTTCTTCTAAACGTACACCCATGTTTACCATCTCTGTAAAATCACTAGGTGCACTGGCGACCATTCGTTCGTAGTAAAATGGACTCAAAGTCTTGAGATAGATTTTTGTCATTTGTTTCTCTTCAAGTGGAGGACAAATTTGAGCAGCAACTTCACGCCATCTTTGAGCGTATTCCTTGAAGCTTTCTCTATCCTTTTGAGTCATGGCCCGGAGTTGATCTCTGTCGGGAGCCATATCCAGATTGTACTTATATTGTTTGATGAAGGCCTCTCCGAGGTCTCGAAAAGTACGAATCTCTGAACTATCCAAGTTCATGTACAATTTGAATGCAGCACCAGTCAGGCTGTCTTGAAAATAATGAATGAGTAATTGTTGATTATCAGTCTGAGTTGACATTCTTCGAGCGTACATCACGAGGTGACTTTGTGGGCATGAATTCCCTTTGTACTTCTCGAAATCTGGTACTTTGAATTTGTGAGGAATCTTAACATTTGGAACCAGACAGAGGTCTGCATCATTCTTTCCAAATAGATCTTGTCCTCGGAGAGTCTTGAGTTCCTTATACATTTGCAGAAACTGTTCCTGGAACTCGTCCAATCTTTCATACACACCAGCGTCCTCACTGGGAGCGTGATGATATACTTGTCCGCCCGGTGGAGGAAAAGTATGCATAAAGGGTTGTGGAGAAGCCATGACAGCAGATCTTGGAATCTCAGCATTTTGTTGTGCGTAACCCATTGCCGTTGCTCTTGGAACTTCAATTTCCAGAGGTCTGTAACCCTCCGGTGGATGCATCTCCGTTGTAACTCTTGGAACTTCAGAAACTGGGGGTATGTACCTGTGGTGGTCGTTTTCTTTTACCTCCCCGTTTCACTTGGGAGGACGGCACGCTATACCCTTCACGCGAAATTTGGAAGGAGAATGCGCCCGTGGTGGGATGAATTTTGTTTCAGTTCTTCCTACGATATCACACGAACTTTCTTATTTGTCCTACGAGTAGGAAAGGGGAAAAAAGATCTCAACTAAACCCTAAGAGTTTGCTAAGTGTGGGGATTTCACCTAGACTAGAAATTCTGGAGTCCGGGGGGTCGGTTATACATAGGGAAGTGTTTAAACACCCTACATATCTGTAGTACTCTACAGGAACCTTCTCTGTGTCATTTGTGATTGTGTTTATTGCTAATGATTGGGAAAGTTTCTCCTTTGTATTAGGAGAAAGAATTGAATTGATTAAAGAAAGACAGACAGATAGACAGACTGACTATTTTTGGTATTTTATTAGCTCGCTGAGATTCCTTGTGAACCTCATGCCTACATATCCCTAGTGGAAGTCAGAGCTTAATGTAGTTCGGGGAACTAACTAGGGAAATTAATTATTTTTGGTGCCTTGCTTGAAGCTCAAGGTTGAAGCTGGAATTAAATCTCTGTTTACAGTAAAGAGACATGAAATCATCTTTACAGAGAGGTATTAGTACTATTCTACCACAAACATTTAAAGGAGTGACAAAATGGTTGAATTCATTTCATTCAAGAGGGGGACCTTACTTGTGTATGTGCAAGTATACCAGTCAAATGCCTTTAAATGAAAGAAAGATGCTCATCCAAATTAGGGAAAGTTACCACATGTCTGGGTTTTACTGCCAGCTCATGCCTTTCAAAATCCTAAATGGGAGACTTGATTAAAATTGAAATTGAAATGTAATGTTTGTTTGAATGTGGTAGAGTAGTAAAAATATCTCTCTATAGAGATAAGCTATGTCTATCTACTGTATAAAAGATTTGAATTTTAACTGGCTTGTATGAGGCCCAAGCTTGAGGCTTTTTTGATTGATTTTTATTGATTTATTGAAATAATAACTCTACTGGGGAGAATTTAAACTAAGGAGTTTTTGGTGTTCTGTACAAAGCCCAGAATTGAGGCTGACTCTATTTGGAGAGTGTTTATTTGATGGATTTTATTTGGTGTTCTGTACAAAGCCCAGAATTGAGGCTGACTCTACTTAGGGAGACTCTATTTGTGTGCCTTGTACAAAGCCCAAGGTTATGGCTAACTGCTGAGGATAACTGAATTTTTGAGACTATGAATGACTCTATTTTTGGTGTGCCTTGTACAAAGCCCAAGGTTGTGGCTGACTTTAGCTAGGGAAAACATTATTTTCTTCCTTGTACAAAGCCTAAGGTTGTGGCTGACTCTTGACAGGGGAGTTTTATTGTTTGGTGCCTTGTATGAAGCCCAAGGTTGAGGCTAACTGTTTTTGTTGGTTTTGACTCTATTGAGGAGATTTTATTTATTGAAAGACTGTTTTTCTTTTGGAAGCTAACCCTTCCCAGGGATTTTGACTCAGCTGGAGAAATTATCTGGTAAAAGACTGACTTTATCATGTTTTTTGGAGGCTGACCCTTTCCAGGGGTTTTGACTCTTTTGGGGAAATTATCTCCTAGGAGAATGAATCTTTATTTATTTATTAATTGACTTTGGAGGCTAACCCTTTCCAGGGAATTTTATTGAAATGATGGATTGATTTGGAGGCTAACCCTTTCCAGGGGATTAATTAACATGAAGGATTGATTTGGAGGCTAACCCTTTCCAGGGGATTTTATTGAAATGATGGATTGATTTGGAGGCTAACCCTTTCCAGGGGATTTTGACTCAATGATGATTGATTTGGGTAGCACTCCATTAATTATTTAAAGGATGAAAGGATTGGCAGAAAGATTATCTAGTGGAGACTTCTTGTTTAAAGCCCAAGATGAAGGCTGACTCATGCTGAGGATAAGAAAATATGGATCCTAGACTTTGCTAAGGAAGATTGATGAAGATAAGGGTGACAGAGACTGTACATGTCTCTCATTCCAAAAGGAGTACTCAATGCAAAATTGAGACAAACTTAGCTTGTTTAAAGTCTGGTTTAAATTGGAAGAAACTCACCAGGGTAGGCTAAAAGGTGACTAAAGACCTGTTCCTATGTTTATAAGAAACCTGATGGGTCCTTGTATACAAGCTCAAGAGGAAGCTGGAAATGCTTTTAAGAAGCCTGTGGGTCCTTGTACAAAGCCCAAGAGGAGGCTAACCGAGGGTCCTTGTTATAGCACAAGAGAAAGCTATGTAGTTTTGAACTTATTTTGGCTCTAAGCAAATGGGTAAGAGGTTTCACCAGGAATAATTTCTCTTTGGGTGGATGTGTCCTATTATTTGGATTCTAAGGTTTTCGCCAAGATGTTTCACCGGGAATAATTCATCTTGGTGGTTTGAACTACAGATCTCTAATTAGGAAAGAGCCTTCACCGGGAAGACATTCTCAATCCTAGGTCATATTCCTATAATATATATATATATATATATATAGTTTAACTGTCCTAAGGTTTATACTCAAACGTAGTTCTAAACTAATATATATGCACAGTTTATATTTGACAGTAATTTAAATAAAGACTGTAAATTGAAAGCTTGTAAAGCCTAACCTGGATGGAGTGGAGGCCTTTGAAGAAGTATGCACAGAGCCTCAACAGTAATTTTGTGGATAACAGTTGAATGTATATATATGATAAACAGTTAATGGTTTTTGAAAACAGAAGAAGTGAAGATGGACAAAGGTCACATAGGTATCTGAAGAGTTTCACCGGGAATAATGCCCTTCAAATACCAGAAGATTGTTTTGAAAACAGAAAGAAGATTTTGAAAATACAGTTTTGAAAACAAGCTAAGAAGAGAAGGTGTTTGGGACTTACACTCTATTAGAGGCCCAGTACTTTACAGTACTGGTTACAAAAGCAATTTGAAAATGATTTGAGAATGATATAAGGTTCTGTTGTTTGAGAACCTTAATCATTGGATTTATTCGGAGATTGAAAACAGTTTTGATAATTGACAAAAGTCAACTTAATTAAGGTAAAAATAAAGATCTTTACCTAATTAAGACCTAAACAATTAGGGTTTTATCATAGAATTATTCACACAAATAATTAGGTTAAAACAAAATGAATATATGCATTTAAAGTATTTAAGAAAACACTTAAAACATACTATTTTAAACCTAATAAAAATATATGAAATAAATAATATTTTTATGATTTTTTTTTATTATTCACAAAATAGATATATTAAATGACAAGTGTGTGAAAAATGAAGTGAAAATGAATTAATTTGATAGATTAAATAATTGTGTAAAGTTGATAAAAAAATGGAAGAGAAATAGTAGTAAAAAATATGGTTTGGTCTCACCAAGGGTTGAACTCCTGCATGAAAGAGACTTAAATATCAAAGAATGCCCGAATTTTGGGCGCTCCTGAGATGTTGTAATAAAATCTTTGCATGACTTGATCCCGTTGTCGCACTTGGCGGGGGATGAGGAGACAAACTCCTGTAGAAATACTTGATGTGGAGTCTGGAGAATGGATGGCAGTGTAGGATGCGCAATCCATCTTCTTTAACTAAGTGTTGATACTTAGAAAAAGGTAAACAACCTCTCCCTTGTTTCGGATGTCCATATCTCGAAACTGGTCTCAGTTGTGTTTGGACAATATCTCAGATAAAGAGAAAATTTCCAAAGGTCTGTTTCCTCATCAAACTTCTCATTAGTACTTGGAGATGAGATACCATTTGACGGTAAATAAAGAAACTTCAAAGGGTTGTTTCCTCATCAAACTTCTCATCAGCACTTGGAGATGAGATACCATTTGACGGTAATAAAGAAACTTCAAAGATTCGTTTCCTCATCAAACTTCTCATCAGCACTTGGAGATGAGATACCATTTGATGGTAAATAAAGAAACTCCAAAGGTTTGTTTCCTCATCAAACTTCTCATCAGCACTTGGAGATGAGATACCATTTGACGGTAATAAAGAAACTTCAAAGGGTTGTTTCCTCATCAAACTTCTCATCAGCACTTGGAGATGAGATACCATTTGACGGTAATAAAGAAACTTCAAAGATTCGTTTCCTCATCAAACTTCTCATCAGCACTTGGAGATGAGATACCATTTGATGGTAAATAAAGAAACTTCAAAGGATTGTTTCCTCATCAAACTTCTCATCAGCACTTGGAGATGAGATACCATTTGACGGTAATAAAGAAACTTCAAAGGTTCGTTTCCTCATCAAACTTCTCATCAGCACTTGGAGATGAGATACCATTTGATGGTAGCAAAGAAACTTCAAAGGTTGTTTCCTCATCAAACTTCTCATCAGCACTTGGAGATGAGATACCATTTGATGGTAGCAAAGAAACTTCAAAGGTTGTTTCCTCATCAAACTTCTCATCAGCACTTGGAGATGAGATACCATTTGACGGTAATAAAGAAACTTCAAAGGTTTGTTTCCTCATCAAACTTCTTACCAGCACTTGGAGGTAAGATACCATTTGATGGTAAATAAAGAAACTTCAAAGGTTGTTTCCTCATCAAACTTCTCATCAGCACTTGGAGATGAGATACCATTTGATGGTAAATAAAGAAACTTCACCATCTTCCCTTTTTGACCTGGCATCTTTGAAAGATTGTCATATGGGCCTGCGCTCTTTTGAGGGGCTAATGACTTTGTTTGAAGGCGGACGAACTGTTTTCGGGGTGAAAACTGCCATTCGTCGACTGGTGCCTGGGGAATCAACAAACTGTTTTCCTAAGAGGAAAACTACCATTCATCGACTCTGTGGGGAACTAAGCATCCCAGAAACAGACAAACCGTTTGAAGAAACTGTCATTTGTCGATCTCTTGAGTATTTAACAGACAAATTGTCTTTCCTTGGGGAAAGACTACCATTTGTTGACTCCGCTGGGGATCATGAACTATCTTCTGGATGAATACTACCATTCACTGATTCTGCCGGGAGGGAATCATTTGTCGATCTTGCTGGGAGATTCTGAATTATTTTCTTTGACGAAAAGTGGCATTTCCGGATCTTGCTGGGGAAATACCAAACTTGTAGGGAATTCCAAAATGCGAAGCAGACTATCTTATCTGAAGAAGACTGTCGAGTGTCACTCTACAGGAGAATCTCGGCTGAGGAATTCCAAAAGTGAATAAACTATCTCTTTGAGGGAGACTACCATCTGTTGAATTGCTTGGGGAGATCCTTGTGTATGAACTGTTGTCTCGAAGGAAAAAGTTTCTCCGGAACTTGCAGGGGAAACTTGAGTTCATGCCTCAATGACTTAGGCATTCACAGGATCAAAGCCTGATTCGACTATGCAATTATGATGTAATGTATGCATGAATATTATGACAATGATAAGATGTAAAGTGAATGTGAATAGAATTGTCGCGGATGTAAAATCCTATGATATGACTCGATTTCTTGTTGATCAGAAGATGTCCTCTTCTTGTAGTTCGAACTCTGTTGGGAATATCTGGTTATCAGTTGTCCGCTGTCCGAAGTGAGTAATATGAATTGAAGTGAAGATCCGTCATCGGGAGATGTTCGCAAAGCGACCTCATGGGGAAATCTTGGTTCCCGGAGTCTCAACCGTTCTCGGAGCAACTGTTTGCATTCTTCCTATTGTTTGTAAACCTCAGAAAGAAATTTCACCTTTATTTTTGCAAGTAAATTCATTTTTATTTTATGAAAACATTTGTTTCAAGAAAATGACTGTTTAAACTTAAAATGCATTTCAAGAAACTGAAAAAGACTAGATTTGCAAAGAAAAAGCACAAGGCTCAAATTATTATATATGGAATGGTAATCAGCCAAATGCTTGATTCCATGGAATATTTACAAAGTTGGAAATTGGTAATTTTCTAGGAAAAGGGCTACGATGAAACGTGACGACCGTTATCTTTCCCTTCCACTCTGAGCTGTGCTGTATTTGTGCTTCGTAGAAGATGACCTACTGCTGATGAATACTCTGCTATGGATTTTGAATGATCAAGTTTGTCCTGAACACAGTTACTTGCCATATATCCCTAACTTTTGCGTAAACTACCCCTTTCGGGTTTTAAGTTTACCGGGATTGATTACTTATTATTTTTTATGTCTCTAATTTTTGCCTGAATCGCCCTTTCGGGTTTTCGATTCACCGAGACGCTCTTTTTTGCCTAAGCCGCTCTTTGCGAGTTTTCAACTTAGCGAGCTGTTCTTTTGTTTATTTAGGCGAAGTATTTCTTGACTGCGTCAACGTTCACAGGACGGGTGAATTCTTCTCCATCCATAGTCGTGAGTATTAAGGCTCCTCCTGAGAAAGCTCTCTTGACCACATAGGGGCCGTCATAATTGGGAGTCCATTTCCCTCTCGAATCTGTGAGAAAAGATTGAATCTTTTTGAGTACAAGGTCGCCTTCTTTGATTGTGCGAGGTCGAACCTTTTTGTCGAAAGCTTTCTTCATTCTTTGTTGATATAGCTGTCCGTGGCATAAAGCTGTCATGCGCTTTTCTTCGATTAAGTTCAATTCATCGAATCTGCTTTGACACCACTCGGCTTCTGTTAATTTTGCTTCCATCAAGACTCTCATTGATGGAATTTCAACCTCTATAGGTAGGACTGCCTCCATGCCATATACAAGGGAGAAAGGAGTTGCTCCAGTCGAAGTACGTACTGATGTACGGTAACCATGTAGAGCATACGGGAGCATTTCATGCCAATCCTTGTAAGTGATGACCATCTTCTGAATGATTTTCTTGATGTTTTTGTTAGCTGCTTCTACAGCTTCATTCATCTTTGGTCTGTAAGGAGATGAGTTGTGATGTTCAATCTTGAATTCTTCACAAAGCTCCTTCATCATTTTGTTATTCAAATTTGACCCATTGTCAGTGATTATCTTGCTAGGAATGTCGTAGCGACAGATGATGTGATTCTTGATAAACCTGGTGACAACTTGTCTTGTAACGTTTGCATATGAAGCTGCTTCAACCCATTTGGTGAAATAGTCTATGGCTACCAAGATGAAGCGATGTCCGTTGGACGCTTTTGGCTCGATCATTCCAATCATGTCGATTCCCCACATGGAGAAAGGCCAAGGGGAAGAGAGTATGTTGAGAAGAGATGGTGGCACATGAATTCTATCGGCGTAGATCTGACATTTGTGACACCTCCTTGCGTACTGGTAGCAATCTGACTCCATTGTCAGCCAAAAATATCCTGCTCTCAGTATTTTCCTTGTCATGGTATGTCCATTGGTGTGAGTACCAAAGGAACCTTCATGTATTTCTCTCATGAGTATTTCTGCTTCTTTTCTGTCAACGCATCTGAGCAGAACCATGTCGAAGTTTCTCTTGTACAGAACATCTTCATTCAGGAAGAATCTACAAGCTAACTTTCTCAAAGTCTTTCTATCTTTCTTTGATGCCCCAAGAGGGTACTCTTGCTTTTGAAGAAAGTTCTTGATGTCGTGATACCACGGTTTGTCGTCGATGATTGCTTCTACTGTGAACACATGAGCGGGCCTATCCAGGCGCATAACATCGATCTGAGGAATGTCATTCCAATGATTTATCCTAATCATGGAAGAGAGTGTGGCTAATGCATCAGCCAAGTTGTTTTCTTCACGAGGAATGTGATGAAAATCTACCCTGTCGAAGAATGGTAACAATCTTCTCGCGTAGTCTTTGTAAGGAATTAGCCCTGGTTGGCGTGTTTCCCATTCTCCTTTGATTTGATTGATGACCAAAGCAGAATCTCCATATACATCCAAGTGTTTGATTCTTAGATCCATGGCTTCTTCGAGACCCATGATGCAAGCTTCATATTCGGTCTCATTGTTTGTGCATTTGAAAGTTAATCTGGCGATAAATGGAATATGGGTACCCTGAGGTGTAACAATGATTGCCCCAATTCCTCGTCCATAAGCATTGACAGCTCCGTCAAAGATTAAGCCCCACTGGGATCCTATCTCAGGTCCTTCGTCTGGTAGTGGCTCGTCGTAATCTTTCATCTTGAGGTACATGACGTCCTCGTCCGGAAAGTCGAAACTGGTTGATTCATGACCATTGAGTGGGTGGTGAGCCAGGTGCTCAGCTAGAATGCTTCCTTTCTCAGCTTTCTGTGCGTGATACTCAATGTCATATTCTGATAACAACATCTGCCAACGGGCAATTCTCCCGGTTAAGGCAGGCTTCTCAAAAATGTACTTGATTGGATCCATATGAGAGATCAAACAAGTAGTATGTCGAATCATGTACTGGCGGAGACGCTTGGCAGCCCAGGCCAAAGCACAACACGTCTTCTCGAGCATGGAGTAGCGGGATTCACAGTCAGTGAACTTCTTGCTCAGGTAGTAAATGGCATGCTCTTTTCTCTTTGTCTCGTCTTGCTGTCCAAGGACACAACCCATGGAATCTTCTAAGACGGTTAAGTACATTATCAAAGGTCTTCCTTCCACTGGAGGAGACAAGATGGGTGGTTCGAGCAGATATTCCTTAATGCTGTCGAACGCTTTCTGACAATCGTCTGTCCAGACGCAACTTTGATTTTTCCGTAGAAGTTTGAAAATAGGAGCGCAAGTTGCAGTCATGAGATATATGAATCTCGAGATGTAATTCAGACGTCCAAGATGTTAGAACAAGATTTGTTCTGATCAATTATCTTAGTTTTGATGATAACAATAATATGAATTTTGCTTAAGATAATATGGTACTCTAATCCAATGCAATTTCCCTTTCAGGAAATATATATAAAGAGTACGCATAATTCAGCGCTCAGAAGCTTTGTCTCAAAGGGTTCAGTATGCAACATCAGAACATGGTCTGGCAAGACATCAGAAGATGGTCGAAGCAGAATCAGAACATGGGTCTATGGAAGCATCAGAAGAACATGAGATCAGAAGCACTGAAGCTCAGAAGATGGTATAACGCTCAGAAGCACTTCAAGGTCAGAAGATCAGAAGATGCTATGCACCAAGCTGTTTGACTCTGATGATATTCAAACGTTGTATTCACAAACATCAGGTCAGAAGAAAGTACAAGTGGCAAGCTACGCTGACTGACAAAAGGAACGTTAAAAGCTATTAAAGGCTACGTCAGTAGACACAGCGTGAACAAGGCTCGAGGTAGTTGACAAAAGCGTACAACATTAAATGCGATGCTGTACGGAACACGCAAAGCATTAAATGCATTCAACGGTCATCTTCTCCAACGCCTATAAATATGAAGTTCTGATGAGAAGCAAGGTTAACGATCCTGAACAATACAATTCAAATTTAACTTGCTGAAACTCTGTTCAAATCCAAAGCTCAGAATCTTCATCTTCATCAAAGCTCACTACATTGCTGTTGTAATATATTAGTGAGATTAAGCTTAAAAGATTAAGAGAAATATCACAGTTGTGATTATCGCTTTTAAGAAGCATTTGTAAACTCTTAGAATTGATTACATTAAGTTGTAAGGAACTAGAGTGATCGTGTTGATCAGAATACTCTAGGAAGTCTTAGGAGTGAACTAAGCAGATTGTAACTAGAGTGATCGTGTTGATCAGTAGACTCTAGAAAAGTCTTAGAGGGTATCTAAGCAGTTGTTCCTGGAGTGATCAGTGTGTGATCAGAAGACTCTGGAAGACTTAGTTGCGGACTAAGTGGAAAACCATTGTAATCCGTGCGATTAGTGGATTAAATCCTCAGTTGAGGTAAATCATCTCTGCGGGGGTGGACTGGAGTAGTTTAGTTAACAACGAACCAGGATAAAAATAACTGTGCAATTTATTTTTATCTGTCAAGTTTTTAAAGCTACACTTATTCAAACCCCCCTTTCTAAGTGTTTTTCTATCCTTCAATTGGCATCAGAGCGCCGGTTCTAAGGTGCAAGCACTTAACCGTGTTTAGAAAAGATTCAGGAAGAGAAAAACGCTTCAGTAAAAGATGGTTGATGAAAGTGAAAAGTCTACACCTACACCTGCATCTACATCTGGCTCTGCTGAGCAATACAACGGTAACAATGGTTATACTAGACCGCCGGTATTTGATGGTGAAAACTTTGAATACTGGAAAGATAAACTGGAAAGTTACTTTCTGGGTCTAGATGGTGATCTATGGGATCTTCTGATGGATGGTTACAAACATCCAGTAAATGCCAGTGGCTTAAAGCTGTCAAGGCAAGAAATGAATGATGATCAGAAGAAGCTTTTCAGGAATCATCATAAATGCAGAACTGTTTTGCTGAATGCTATCTCTCATGCTGAGTATGAGAAGATATCTAACAGGGAAACGGCCTATGACATATATGAGTCCTTGAAAATGACTCATGAAGGAAATGCTCAAGTCAAGGAGACTAAAGCTCTAGCTTTAATCCAGAAGTATGAAGCCTTCAAGATGGAGGATGATGAAGACATTGAAAAGATGTTTTCAAGATTTCAAACTCTTACTGCTGGATTGAGAGTTCTTGACAAGGGATACACCAAGGCTGATCACGTAAAGAAGATCATCAGAAGCTTACCCAGAAGATGGGGTCCTATGGTGACTGCATTCAAGATTGCAAAGAATCTGAATGAAGTTTCTCTGGAAGAGCTCATCAGTGCCTTGAGGAGTCATGAAATAGAGCTGGACGCAAATGAGCCTCAAAAGAAAGGTAAGTCTATTGCATTAAAATCAAATATCAAGAAATGCACTAACGCTTTTCAGGCTAGAGAAGAAGATCCTGAAGAATCAGAATCTGAAGAAGAAGATGAACTGTCCCTGATCTCCAGAAGGCTAAATCAACTCTGGAAGACCAAGCAAAGGAAGTTCAGAGGCTTCAGAAGTTCAAGGAAATTTGAACGTGGAGAATCTTCTGATGAAAGAAGATTTGACAAGAAGAAGGTCATGTGCTATGAATGCAATGAGCCTGGACACTACAAGAATGAATGTCCAAATCTTCAGAAGGAAAGTCCCAAGAAAAAGTTTCATAAGAAGAAAGGTCTTATGGCAACCTGGGATGAGTCAGAAGATGATTCAGAAGATGAGCAGGCCAACTGTGCTCTGATGGCGACAGAAGATGACGAATCAGAATCTACATCAGAATCAGATTCTGAAGAGGTATTTTCTGAACTTACTAGAGATGAGTTAGTTTCCGGTCTAACTGAACTTCTGGAACTCAAGTCTCAGATTAGTCTCAAATACAAAAAGCTGAAAAAGCTATTTGAATTTGAAACAAAGAAGCTTGAGTTGGAGAATTCTGAATTAAAAGAAAAACTTTTAAAATTATCCAATAATGTTGGATCTCCTTCTGATTCAGAAAAATCCACTCCTAGTCTAAACCATATTCTGAAAGAATATGATTTAAGTTTCAGGAAGTTCTTATCTAGAAGTATTGGCAGAAGTCAGCTAGCTTCTATGATATATGCTGTGTCTGGAAACAAAAGAGTTGGCATTGGTTTTGAGGGTGAAACCCCATACAAACTTGAACCTGTTGATGAAATGAAAATTACATACAAGCCATTGTATGATCAGTTCAAGTATGGCCACTCCCATGATATTAGGCACACTTCACATGCTCAAAGTTTTCACATAACACACACCAAAAAGCATGTGACACAACCTAGGAAATATCATGAAACTCACATTAAAAACTATCATGCTGTTCCTCCTATTGCTTACAATGTTAAACCCAAGTTCAATCAGAACTTGAGAAAATCTAACAAGAAAGGACCCAAAAAGATGTGGGTACCTAAGGATAAGATTATTCCTATTGCAGATATCCTTGACTGCAAAAAGGACAAAGCACAACATGTCATGGTACCTGGACTCTGGATGCTCGCGACATATGACAGGAAGAAGGTCTATGTTCCAAGACCTGGTGCTTAAGTCTGGAGGAGAAGTCAAGTTTGGAGGAGATCAGAAGGGCAAGATAATTGGCTCTGGAACTATAAAGTCTGGTAACTCTCCTTCCATTTCTAATGTACTTCTTGTAGAAGGATTAACACATAACCTCTTATCTATCAGTCAATTGAGTGACAATGGTTATGATATAATCTTTAATCAAGAGTCTTGCAAGGCTGTAAATCAGAAGGATGGCTCAATCCTATTTACAAGCAAGAGGAAGAACAACATTTATAAGACAGATCTGCAAGATCTTATGAGTCAGAAGGTGACTTGTCTTATGTCTGTTTCTGAAGAGCAGTGGGTCTGGCACAGAAGATTAGGTCATGCTAGTTTGAGAAAGATTTCTCAGATTAACAAACTGAATCTGGTCAGAGGACTCCCTAATCTGAAATTCAAATCAGATGCTCTTTGTGAAGCATGTCAGAAGGGCAAGTTCTCCAAACCTGCATTCAAGTCCAAGAATGTTGTTTCTACCTCAAGGCCATTAGAACTCTTGCACATTGATCTGTTTGGCCCAGTCAAAACAGCATCTGTCAGAGGGAAGAAATATGGATTAGTCATCGTAGATGATTATAGCCGCTGGACATGGGTAAAATTCTTGAAACACAAGGATGAGACTCATTCAGTGTTCTTTGATTTCTGCATTCAGATTCAATCTGAAAAAGAGTGTAAGATCATAAAGGTCAGAAGTGATCATGGTGGTGAATTTGAGAACAGATCCTTTGAAGAATTCTTCAAAGAAAATGGTATTGCCCATGATTTCTCTTGTCCTAGAACTCCACAGCAAAATGGAGTTGTAGAACGAAAGAATATGACTCTTCAAGAAATGGCCAGAACCATGATCAATGAAACCAATATGGCTAAGCATTTCTGGGCAGAAGCAATAAACACTGCATGCTATATTCAGAATAGAATCTCTATCAGACCTATTCTAAATAAGACTCCTTATGAATTGTGGAAGAATAGAAAGCCCAACATTTCATATTTCCATCCTTTTGGATGTGTATGCTTTATTCTGAACACTAAAGATCATCTTGGTAAGTTTGATTCCAAAGCACAAAAATGTTTCCTTCTTGGATATTCTGAACGCTCAAAAGGCTACAGAGTATACAATACTGAAACATTGGTTGTAGAAGAATCAATCAATATCAGGTTTGATGATAAGCTTGGTTCTGAAAAACCAAAGCAGTTTGATAATTTTGCAGATTGTGATATTGATATATCAGAAGTTGTTGAGCCAAGAAGCAACGCATCAGAAGCAGAGCTTCTCAGAAGCAAAGAACCAGAAGATCAAGTATCAGCTTCTCTGGAGGATCTAAGTATTTCTGAAGAACCATCTGTCAGAAGATCATCCAGACTCATCTCTGGTCATTCAGAAGATGTCATTCTTGGAAAGAAGGATGATCCAATCAGAACAAGAGCATTCCTTAAGAACAATGCAGATTGTCAATTAGGTCTTGTATCTTTGATCGAGCCAACTTCTGTTGATCATGCTCTAGAAGATCCAAACTGGATAATTGCTATGCAAGAAGAACTGAATCAGTTTACAAGGAATGATGTTTGGGATCTTGTTCCTAGACCAGATGGATTCAATATAATCGGCACAAATTGGGTCTTCAGAAACAAGCTCAGAATGAGAAGATGAGAAATTCTTACATATGAGTATCCTTTGATATGAAATTTTTTTAAGAAGTTCTGATAGAAATCAATTAGAAATTGTGATTCAGTTATCACTAACGTTTCAGTGTCTAAGTTGATTCAGAATCTCTATAAAAGCAAAACAGCTGTAACTGGCTATCCAGATGGTAAACACGTGTTCACTATTCCTGGACAAGCGTGCGTGCAGTTGAGGGGACATCTACTTAGGTAACTGTGCAAATCACGTCTTTTGTCATTATTATCTCTCCTCATGTCACGTAACATTAAATGCTTTTCATCATTTACTCTCTTTCAGTTTTCTTTTTATACTCTTCAAACGTTTCTTTTCCCTCTCATATTTCTCTCTCTTTGCATTCGGTTTCTTTTTCGTCTCTCTCTCTTTTCATATCATAAACCCTAGCAGTTTCCAATATCTGAAAATTCATCATGAATCCATCGTCAAGCTCTGGGAATCAAGACAACGATAGGAAACAAAAGAGAAAGGCATCTGCTGAACCAGAAACCAAACCTAAAAGAGTTAGGATCTCCTATGACCCTCTCAAAGTGTATCAACCCCTTGACGGTTCCCCTCAATCACCCCCCTCTTCAAAGACCTCCACTACCTCTTCCTCCTCATTCATCCTCTCGGAACCACCTTCTTCACCATCTGATATCTCCTCTCCTTTAACCCTTCCATCAGATATTTCTTCATCTCTCTCATACCCTTTTCCCACCAGAACACCTAATCCCTATAGTGTTGTTCTTCCCGACTCAAGGTTCACTGTCAACCCTCCAACCCCTACCACTCAAACATATCTGGAGCTTTTACATGCTGATGTAAATGGCTAGTTGGAGATTCTAGGTGCTGCTCACCTTAATCATCTGGATGAGTATGCTACAAACAACCTTTGGAATACCTTTCGTCAGGATTTTCTGGATAAGGCTACAGACACTCAGAGAAGGATTATGTCTGAAGCTCCTGGTGTTCGTGGTCTCCGGTTGGAAGTTGGTGAGAGCAGCCATCACCAGCTCATCAGGAACAGAAATGTTCTTGAAAGGAAGATACCAGCAGATGAGTTGGAAGAAGAAAATCTCTGCAGAGACATCGTGGTGTGGATACCATGGTTTCCTGTGCTGACTGGAGATTTTCAGTGGCTGTTCAACTGGTTCAGAATGAACACTTCTGAAAAAGCACCTCACATGGTCTTTCCAGTAGTGGTTTATCGTGCTGAAGTTGCTGGTCCTACTCCTCCAACAAACCTAGCAGCTATTCTTCAAGCATTGGAAGATGGAACTTCTGAGCTGCCTGAACCAGAATATGCTAAGGCTACTTCTGAGTCAGACTCAGATGAGGAAATGGAAGATGCACAAGCTGAAGATCTTCCAGAAGATCACCCTGCTGAGATTGCTGTCCCTCTGGGCAGAAATACTGGTGCTTCTTCTTCTGGTGAAACCTCAGCTCTGATGGAGACCTTGGAAACTCTTCATCAGAATCAAGTTATGCTGGCTTCTCGTTTGGACGCGCAAGAAGCAGCCAATGCTGAGTTTCGTTCCTTCATGACAAGGCAAGCTACAAGCACTGACGGGATTCATGATGTTCTGGCGCGGATTTTGCGTAGGCTAGGATCTTAGTCTTTTGGTCTTTGTAGTTTCCTTTCCTTGTTGCATCTGTTTTCCTGCATTCCTTTCTTGTAATCCTTTTTAGTTATCAATGAAAAAGTTTCTTTGCTTTTACATTGCAGCAATTCTATTTGTCGTTTTATGCATCTGAATTCTTTTGAAATATTCTTTTTGATGTTATGACAAAAAGGGGGAGAAGATAAATGATAAATGATTTGATAAATGATTTGATTAATCTATCAGTTGCTGGGTAAAGCTCCCACACATTTACTAACAAGAACTGCAAGTTCTATATGGTTTAAGTGTTTTGCAGGTATAAAGAAGTGAAGAAAATCTTCAAAGCAAACACAAGAAGCAAAACCATGGAAACTGAAGCAAGCTGAGTGCTGTCAAACTTCAGAGATCAGAAGCAAGAAAGAAGAATGAATCAGAAGCACTGATAATAGAATTTGATCTATATTTGTCTATTTGTTCTGACAAAATTCTATTTGCTCTGATACATATAATGTTATGGCTCTGATACATTATTTGCTCTGATACATTATTTTAGCCTATATGGCTCTGATTCATATAATGTGTTCAAACATACATTTTATGTTCTAACTCGTTCATGCTGACTTTTGTCGTTTAGTTTTTGTTCTGTAACATTTCAGGATGTAGAGATGCTCAGATGATGCTTTGGTACATTCAACAATGTTCTGATACAAATCTAGCATGAAATGATGTTGGTAGAAATTCAAAGCTCTGAAGCTATCCGAGGGAAGCAGAAATCAGAAGCTGCGAATGTTCTAAAGATCCAGAAAACTCAAGTTCTGAAGCTGTCCTGAATGGAAGCAGAAATCAGAAGCTGTGAATGTTCAGAAGATCAAAGAAATTCAAGTTCTGAAGCTGTCCTGAATGGAAGCAGAAATCAGAAGCTGTGAATGTTCAGAAGATCAAAGAAATTCAAGTTCTGAAGCTGTCCTAGATGGAAGCAGGAATCAGAAGCTGTGAGTGTTCTAGGGATCTAAGGAAATTCTAGTTCTGAAGCTGTCCTATGGAAGCAGAAGTCAGAAGCTATGAATTCTCTGAAGACAAGAAGCTTATATGATCGTCTCTACCGAAATAATCAGGGAAGTCTTTTATTAAAGTTCTTCGAGTATTTATTTCAGGGGGAGATTATTTATCTCAGGGGGAGATTGTTAATCTCAGGGGGAGACATATTCATATGCTTATGCTATAGCTGTGTAATTTGTCTTTTGCCTTTTATTCTTTCTGATCGCAAATTCATATCATTTATATATGTTTTTGTCATCATCAAAAAGGGGGAGATTGTTAGAACAAGATTTGTTCTGATCAATTATCTTAGTTTTGATGATAACAATAATATGAATTTTGCTTAAGATAATATGGTACTCTAATCCAATGCAATTTCCCTTTCAGGAAATATATATAAAGAGTACGCATAATTCAGCGCTCAGAAGCTTTGTCTCAAAGGGTTCAGTATGCAACATCAGAACATGGTCTGGCAAGACATCAGAAGATGGTCGAAGCAGAATCAGAACATGGGTCTATGGAAGCATCAGAAGAACATGAGATCAGAAGCACTGAAGCTCAGAAGATGGTATCACGCTCAGAAGCACTTCAAGGTCAGAAGATCAGAAGATGCTATGCACCAAGCTGTTTGACTCTGATGATATTCAAACGTTGTATTCACAAACATCAGATCAGAAGAAAGTACAAGTGGCAAGCTACGCTGACTGACAAAAGGAACGTTAAAAGCTATTAAAGGCTACGTCAGTAGACACAGCGTGAACAAGGCTCGAGGTAGTTGACAAAAGCGTACAACATTAAATGCGATGCTGTACGGAACACGCAAAGCATTAAATGCATTCAACGGTCATCTTCTCCAACGCCTATAAATATGAAGTTCTGATGAGAAGCAAGGTTAATGATCCTGAACAATACAATTCAAATTTAACTTGCTGAAACTCTGTTCAAATCCAAAGCTCAGAATCTTCATCTTCATCAAAGCTCACTACATTGCTGTTGTAATATATTAGTGAGATTAAGCTTAAACGATTAAGAGAAATATCACAGTTGTGATTATCGCTTTTAAGAAGCATTTGTAAACTCTTAGAATTGATTACATTAAGTTGTAAGGAACTAGAGTGATCGTGTTGATCAGAATACTCTAGGAAGTCTTAGGAGTGAACTAAGCAGATTGTAACTAGAGTGATCGTGTTGATCAGTAGACTCTAGAAAAGTCTTAGAGGGTATCTAAGCAGTTGTTCCTGGAGTGATCAGTGTGTGATCAGAAGACTCTGGAAGACTTAGTTGCGGACTAAGTGGAAAACCATTGTAATCCGTGCGATTAGTGGATTAAATCCTCAGTTGAGGTAAATCATCTCTGCGGGGGTGGACTGGAGTAGTTTAGTTAACAACGAACCAGGATAAAAATAACTGTGCAATTTATTTTTATCTGTCAAGTTTTTAAAGCTACACTTATTCAAACCCCCCCTTTCTAAGTGTTTTTCTATCCTTCACAAGAAATCCTCTAACTTGTTTCTCGGTTCTGGGTGAAGGCATTTCTTGAATTGCCTTGACTTTGTCTGGATCTACTTCAATTCCTCGTTTGCTGACAATGAAACCAAGGAGTTTTCCTGAGTAGACACCAAAGGTGCACTTGTTGGGATTCAGGCGAAGCTGAAACTTCCGTAAGCGTTGAAATAACTTTGTCAGATTCTGTATGTGATCTTCTTCATTTTCTGATTTGGCGATCATGTCTTCCACATAGACTTCCACTTCTTTATGCATCATGTCGTGGAAAAGCGTAGTCATGGCTCTTTGATAAATTGCCCCTGCGTTCTTCAGTCCAAAAGGCATAACACGATAGCAGAACGTGCCCCAGGGGGTGATGAAAGCTATTTTTTCCATGTCTTCAGGTGCCATTTTGATTTGGTTGTATCCTGAAAATCCGTCCATGAACGAGAAAACTTTGGATTTTGCTGTACTGTTGTCGCACGCTCGCGAAAATGGACAGAGTCGCCACTAACATATCTATCCTAAAAGGAAAGGAACGCCAGCAAACCTGAGATGAATAAGAACGAGGTCTTTCGACCAGAGATAGGGTACGGAAGTCGGTTACGCAAGGGGAAGGTACTAGCACCCCTCACGTCCATCGTACTCGATGGTATCCACCTATGTTTGTTGCTATTTAAAGGGTGTATACTATATAAAGCTTAATTACTAAGGGAATGCATGCAAATGAATACAAAAGAAACACGGGGAAAATAAGGTTTTTAAATAGTTGTGCTCGTTCAAGCCCCGCGACTTGATGCCTACGTATCCTTTTCAGGAATCAGAGCGTCGTAGTTCGGCTCTTTAGTTTTTGTTTGTTTTTGTGTTTTTTAGTGGACGAAGTTACATTCGCACTCCGCCGCTCGACCTCTGGAGTCTTAAGCTGGGAATGGAGCGGAAATAACGCGTCCGATTAGGAGAAAGAATGCCCTGAAGGCAAGAGAAAGAATGCCTCGGGGGCAAGAGAGAGAAGAAAGATTTTGAGCGTTTCGAGGAAATCCCTTAAGCAAGGGAAACTCGAGTTACTCTTTGGTTTGTGTTTTTTAGAGGTTGGGAACTTACGCCTGAATGGAACCCTTAAGCAAGGGAGCCCCAAGCACTCGAACATCCCTTAAGCAAGGGAAGTTACAAGCTTCCATTCCCTTTTTATTAGTCAAAGTATTTATTAGTCATTTTTTATGAGTTTTCTTGGTATTTTTTATGGGAAATTTATTCAAGTATTTTTAGATGTTTTAAGGTTGAAAAAGAAAAGAAACTAGCCTAAGTGGAAACTAGCCTAATATGAAGGGAATTTCTACCTAAGATTATCATGGTTTCTACCTAAGGTTAGGATTAAAGAAACATGGAAAATAAAGTCACAATCATGAGCAAAATTGAGTAAGGATACAATGGTACAAAATTATACACAAGTATGAAGTAGCAAGTCAAAAACATAGTACAAAATGAATTAAAAATACTACTATTTTTTATATTGATTTTTTATGGGAGAAATCGAATTACAAGTCAAATAAAAAGACTAAAATGATTAGCCTAAAACTAATATTTTTATGTGATTATTTTTATATGTCAAAAAATTGTATTAATGGTCTAAAATTAGTAGGAGAAAAATAGTGTTTTTATTTTCTAAAAAGAAATAGGAAAAATTCTAGTAGAACATAAAAAATATCAATTGAAAATAGAAGAAACAGGGGGGTGCAAAGTGAAGTTGATGGTGTAGTTTGAAATGGGGCGCAGGGCCCAGCCCAAAGAGTGTTTTTGTTTACAGAATTTTGAATGCCAAAAAGGATGCAACGGGCCTACTGGGGGGTGCGAACAAGGAATCGGCCCAAGGTGTTTTGATCCAAGATGATTTAATTCAAATGTTAATTAATCAGACTAACCAACCCTATGTTATATCATTAATATCATTAAACAGACTTAAGGCCCTAATTAATGCATTTAACTCAGTTAATCAGGCTTTAATAAAAAACGAAAGGGAAAAGGGGCTTAAGGATTTTGTGACGCTCCCAATTCCACTCTCTCAGACTCTCACTCTCGGTCCACTCTCAATCTCGCCGGAGCGATTTCCGGTGGCTTCTCCGATCTCTCCTCCGCCGTGAACAACATCATCTCACTTTCTCCCTCTCGAATCCATTTCTAACCTTATTTTTCTTCAATTCCTCGTCTATCCTTTAACCCTCAACACCGGAATAGATTTCAAACCCTAAAAGCTAAATTGAATGTCTCTCATGCTCAATTGAATCTCAACACCTTAGGGATTCTATTCAGTGAAGCAACATTTATATTGTAGCGTCAAGAACGTAGAAGAAGATGAAGAAGAAAGGAACGTTTGAGGACTTACCTGGATTTGAAGGCGCACGTGAAAATAGTGGAATATCAGAAGTGAAGCTCCGTCCAGCTTGACGCGAAGAGTTAAACTTCAATCTGAAACCGATACGAAAACGCCGACGACGAGTACTTCAGGTAATGCGCGCTCCGAGCTCATTCTTGTTCTCGGTTCTTCTTCTTTCTGTTCTTGTTGAATCTTTTTCTTGCGCTATTATTATGATGATGATGATGATGAACGCTGTTGCAGAATGAGGATGTTGTAGTTGATTGAAGCTTTGGACCGTGATTGAAGATTGTTGATTTTTCTGAAGAATGATAGTGAGAGAGATAGAGGTATCAGAATGATGGAGTAGATGGAGATTGAAGAAGATGAATGGAAAGTTGAATTTAGAGGTGAAATGGTGGTGGAGTGTGGAAATGGTGTTGATGATTGAGAAGAGGTGAAGAAGATGATGAGTACGTGGTGAAGAGAGGAAGAGAATGAAGGTGAAGAAAGTGGTGAGAAGTGATGAATTGAATTGTGGAAAATGGTGGAGAGACTGATCAGAGTGGTGGCTGAAGATTATATAGAGGTTGGTTCTACTCTGTTTCTTCTCTGAATTTCTGTTACCATTTGTTACCATTCAGTTAGGTGGTTAGAGTTTTGTAACTGTTTTTGAAGGTTAGTTATTTTCTGTTGAACTTCTGTTAGGATCTGTTATGTAGTTAGAGGCTAATAACTGATTCTGTTATGCTTCTGTACTAGGTTGTTAGGATTCAGTTAGTGAAGTTAATTGGTTTAAACTGTCAACTGAGTTAGTTGTTGGTTAACTGAAATGGTTATTTGAAAATAGGGCATTGACAGAACTGTAGTAATTGTAAGAAGGCTTTTAGAGTGAGTGTTAGGAATAATTCAGAAGTTAGTTGCTTGTTGGGGAAAAGGTTAGGATATTGAATGAGAGTTTTAATTACAAGCTGCTAGGGACTTTCTCCTACCTTTTTTTTGGTTTGAATTGATATGATTTCTGTTTAGATGGGCTTGAATTGGGTATATAATGTATGTATGTGAATTGTCACTGCTGGAAGTTTATGGTGGATGTATGAACATGTGAACCTTATATTTCTCTTCTGATCTTGCAGGTTGATGTTTCTTTAGTGTGGGGAGTCAAGTAAACTTCATGGCATAGACATGGCTACATGGTACATGGAATTTGGTATAGGACTCATGGAGAAAGCTTGAAGAAAAGACATATAATGGGATCAAAGAGGCAGACACAAATTTGATGGGAGTTTAGGGTTAGGAATAAGAGAAAATTTTGTATAATCTTTTTTTGTAAATGTATGGACTATGTTTGAATGAGTGGTGGATTTGTATACTTGTGTAGTTTTTGAATGAGAAATGATGGGAAATGTTTGAAATTGAACGGTATTGGCTCAAATGATGTTGTCTTATACTTTGAAACATGATGAATTTTGCTTTTGTAATCAAAACTCCAAACAATTCAATACTTTAATCCAACTAACTTCACACATTGAGAACTCTTGGCCATAAGTAGTATTTGAAATGAATAATTATGACATTATTCAGAACTTAATTCAAATTTCTGAGTTCACTTTGCATAGAAAGTTCACAAGCAGATTCTTTGATCAGGATGACCTCTTATTTTGAAATAATTTGATAATAAGTTTAATGCCCCTTTTGTAGCTTGAGAGACGGAAGAAATCCATAATGACTATTAACACACAACCTCAACTTCACGAACCCTAATTAACAATAGAACCAGTCGGTTCCTTGCGTAGAGTTGAAATCCGCAAAGTATAGAGAAGTCATTTCTCAACACGATCCTTGATATAAGCTTTGAAACTTTTGACGAATGAATGTCATATGCAAATTACCTAATGAGGGTATGCCGATGAAATGCAAAGTTTGAGCCAATTATAAATAAAATTAGATGGGCAAATTTTGGGGTGCAACAGCTGCCCCTATTTAATCATCTTAAACCTGAAGGTGAGATTGGCGTCAGCCTTTCGAACATTCAAGGTAGAAGAAGATTAAATACCAAGTGAGCCTGAAAATTTGCCTGAAGAAAGATTGAATTCACTGGGGTAGAAATGGTGTCAACTCCGCTGAGGAAGATTGTATCAACTCTGGATTGAACAACTTAACTCTGGGTTAGAAATGAAATACATATCAACTCTGGGTTGAAAAAGAAAAGTGGGTTGACTCTGGGTCGAAGAATAAAGGGAAGGGGTATAGGCATCAACTCTGGGTTGACAAAGAAAGTAAGGAAAGAAAATCAACTATGGGTTGAAAACAAGAAATAGACATCAACTCTGGGTTGAGAGAAGGAAAGATGAACAATTAGAAATAAATGTCAACTCTGGGTTGAGTGGGAAAGGAATCAATTCTGGATTGAACAAAGGATAACCGTCAACTCTGGGTTGAGTGGGAAAGTAAGAAGATAACCGTCAACTCTGGGTTGAGTGGGAAAGAAAGAAGATAAACGTCAACTCTGGGTTGAGTGGGAAAGGAGAAGTCAATTCTGGATTGAACAAGGGATAACCATCAACTCTGGGTTGAGAGGGAAAGGAATCATTTCTGGATTGAATAAAGGGTAACCGTCAACTCTGGGTTGAGTGGGAAAAGGATAAAGGACAACCGTCAACTCTGGGCTGAGTGGGGAAAGACAAAAGATAACCGTCAACTCTGGGTGAGAGGGAAAAAGGAAAAGTCAATTCTGGATTGAATAAAGGATAACCATCAACTCTGGGTTGAGTGAGAAAGAAAGACAAGGATCAACTCTGGGTTGAATAAAAGATAACCGTCAACTCTGGGTTGAGTGGGAAAGAAAGACAAGGATCAACTCTGGGTTGAATAAAAGATAACCGTCAACTCTGGGTTGAGTGGGAAAAGACAAGAGATAACCGTCAACTCTGGGTTGAGTGGGAAAAGGATAAAGGATGACCGTCAACTCTGGGTTGAGTGAGAGAAGAGAAATCAATTCTGGATTGAACAAGGGATAACCGTCAACTCTGGGTTGAGTGGGAAAGGAAGAGTCAATTCTGGATTAAACAAGGGATAACCATCAACTCTGGGTTGAGAGGGAAAAGAATCAATTCCGGAATGAATAAAGGGTAACCATCAACTCTGGGTTGAGTGGGAAGTGGTAGTTAACTCGTGGTCAACAGATGAAAGGAAAGTCGACTCTGGGTCGAACATAAAAGCATCAACTCTGGGTCGAAAAAGGGATAACCGTCAACTCTGGGTTGAGTGGGAAAGAAAAAAAGATAACCGTCAACTCTGGGTTGAGTAAAAGATAACCGTCAACTCTGGGTTGAGTGGGAAAAGCAAAAAATAACCGTCAACTCTGGGTTGAGTGGGAGAGAAAGAAGATGACCGTCAACTCTTAGTTGAGTGGAAAAAGAGAAAAGATAACTGTCAACTCTGGGTTGAGTGAGAAAAGAGAAAAGATAACTGTCAACTCTGGGTTGAGTGAGAAAAGAGAAACAAGGATGACCTTCCACTCTGGGTTGAAAAAGAAATAATCAATTATGGATTGAACAAAGGATAACCGTCAACTCTGGGTTGAGTGGGAAAAAGGAATCAACAAGGGATGACCGTCAACTCTGGGTTGAGTGAGAAAAGACAAGAGATAATCGTCAACTCTGGGTTGAGTGGGAAAGAAAGAAGATAGAAACAACCGTCAACTCTGGGTTGAGTGGGAAAAGATAATTAACTCGGGGTTAAAAGATGAAAGGAGAGTCAACTCTGGGTTGAATACAAAAACATCAACTCTGGGTTGAAGAAAAGGTGAATCATGATTGACTTTGGGAGATGACACCACAATGGTAACTTTGAGTGATCCAGTGGAATATCAATTGATTGTTTGTAGGGACCTCATATGATGAGTAACTTGGCTTATGCTTCACATGCAATGTTTGATTTATTTTATGCACTTCTGGAGATGCTATGTAATGAATTCTATATGCAGTGTACTGATTGATCAAGGTTTCTGCTTTGTATGGAATAGATTAGGTGGAGTTCTGAACTCTGTTTGAGAATCAAGGTAGAGTGGATGCCCCTGATTTGTTGATGATTGGATTATTGTGGGAGAAATGTCAATGAGAATGCAATGATATGCATGATGCGTGCATGACTATGAATGGAATGATTTGTTTCCAAGGTACCAGGGATGGATGGAGAGTGCCTTTGTAGAAATGTCATAGCTTGAAGGATAGCCCTTGTGAAGGTGAGGTGTTTAGCTTGACTCCTCGACACTTGTCTTGATATCTGACACTTGATTGAAGATGAAAAAATGAATTGTTACTGGCTTGCCCCAACGTGTATGATCTCTTGAGATAAAACTTTGATAATGCTTGAATCATGGAGATTGCAATGGTCTGCCCCAGTGTAGATCATGGAATGAATGCCTCAGATTGAAAGGAACTCTTCCACTTAATGGATTCTTTGGATATTTGCTCAGCGGATGAGCAACCTTTGCCTTTGTAAGACTACTCGACGGAATTTCAATGTTGGACTTTCCTTGGTATCAAGTACTTACTTTCAAGTTGGAGGCAATTCTGTTTTGAAAAGGATAATGAGAATGCAATGCACATGTTAATCTCAAAGAAGAGTTTTATTTGTCAAAATGTTGTACTGATACTAATACAAATGACACAGCAACATTAGGAGTCGGTTTTGACATGATTTTACAGTTTGTATGCTTTCGGAACGAACTCTGCTTCAATTAGGACTTTTGAGGGTTGTAACGTGGTCGGGTTCACGGTTTAAGAAACAAAGGATAAGGCTCAAGTTCTACTTAACCCACCCCTTCTTCGTGATGTTCTCCAGTCCTACGTTCAGCTAGTCCGACACGAGTATTCGCCTTTCAGGAAGGATTGTGATGGATGAGGATCCTTTATAGCTTTGATGGAGGTGGCAGTCACCCTTTGGTGCTTTTGTTGATGGTCACAACAACTTGTCCTTTGGAGGATTCTTCTTTTGCTTTTGTCTTTTGTTTTCCCTAACTTTTGCCTGGACAAAAAAGTTTCTTTTGACTTTGGATTTCGTTGTCCAGCGGGATATGCCCTAATTTTTGCCTAAGTCATTTGCTTCAAAGCTTTTCTTTTTTCTCTTTTGACTTAGCAGGCTATTGCTTCTCTTTTTTTTATCATGATTCATAACTTTCTTTTCATCATTTTTTTTGTTTCGTTCAGGAACAAGTTGCATGACTTTTGTGATTGACTTGAAGAAAAGGTTGTGACTGCCTTCTTCTCGGTGAATGAGAGACATGTATTGTGGATTGTGCTCTTCTTCTTTTGTTGCGAGACATGAGATGTAATTGATCCTCTGATGGAATACCTGAAAGTTGAGCGCTCGGTCGCACTAACTGAAGACTACCCTGCCCATGGTTAAGATTGAGGGTTTTGAATTTTTGAAAAGAAACTACTACTCCTTAGGCTCAAAGGGGTTGACGAAGGTTTCACTCCCTTATAACTCCAGTGTTTGGGAATTGAAATAATGCCTGTACATCGTCAGCAGGATCTTTGTTCCAAAAGCATACAGTTGGTACTTCATGTGTTTTTTATTTTCATCATTCTCCTTTTTTAGTTGCTTAAGACAAATGAGTGAAGTATCAATGAACATAATGACAAAGATGAAATGATTTGAGAAAAACATGTATATTGCATTATTTTTATTTATTCGAACAGAATGAGTTTCTTACATTGAGAAGTACTTGATAACAACAAAAGTAATACAGTTGAAAATACTTGAGAAGTCTAAACAATGGCAAGATTAGCCTTATTCTGATGCAAATGAGATGTTCTCTGACAAACACAAAGTCTCCAGGCTCCTTTGGTGGAAGGTGCCCCCTTTAGGGGGCGTGGAGTCTTCTGATGGTAGCTTGATCTTATTTGTAATTCCCCATGATTCTTCTTCTGTGAGCTTTTGTCAGATATTGGCGTCGAGGAATCGTCTTGTCTGATCTGATGGAGAGGTAGGAGGTAAGAGTCTTGGTAACCATGGATGCAAATGTATGAATGCAAAATGTTAATGATGATGCGAATGCAGCATAAATTAGGATCAAGGATCAAGGCCTCTTGGATAACAGCTCCTCATGGTTAATAAGATATGGTCGAATCCTCCAGATTCAGAGGTTCGACGTTGCTTTCTGGATAAATAGCTTGTGCATAAGTCAAAGATGGTCGAACCCTCCAGATTCAGAGGTTCGACGTTGATTCTGATAGATAACCCTTGCATAAGTCAAATAAGGTCAAACCTCCAGATTCAGAGGTTCGACGTTGATAGATAACTGATGTAGAACTTCTGTATAAGTCAAATGTCCCAGGATCAAAGGTTCGACGCCTTTTATTGAATAGCAGAAATCCGGGTATGATGAAGGTCAAGTTTCCTGTCCCACCCCAATCTCACAGGTATGTAGTCTAGACACGGACAAGTGGTCCCTAATGGTCACCAGGGTCTACAGTTCCCATGGGGTACAAAGTGTTTGAGGCAACAAGCGTGCCAGACACAGTGTTCCATGAAAGAACCTCACCCAGTTGTGGTACCTCATGTTAAGTTCGAACATAGCAAGCGCTACGGGAGTCAACATGAGCATCCACGCTAATCCTATGTGTCACTTGGCCTGGGTAGTGGGCCTTTTACCTCACACAAACCCCCCACCTGCAAAACAGAACAGAAGACCCCAAGGAACACAAAATATAATCCATATGCATGATGTGCAAACAGAAATAAACATGATATTCAAGCAAATAATAAGCATGCAAACATATATACAAGGTATAGACATAAAAACAAGTAAACACCCAGTAAATAAACAAACAAAGGCTAGGATCGACTTGCTTAGGTTTCCCCAGCAGAGTCGCCAGCTGTCGCACGCTCGCGAAAATGGACAGAGTCGCCACTAACATATCTATCCTAAAAGGAAAGGAACGCCAGCAAACCTGAGATGAATAAGAACGAGGTCTTTCGACCAGAGATAGGGTACGGAAGTCGGTTACGCAAGGGGAAGGTACTAGCACCCCTCACGTCCATCGTACTCGATGGTATCCACCTATGTTTGTTGCTATTTAAAGGGTGTATACTATATAAAGCTTGATTACTAAGGGAATGCATGCAAATGAATACAAAAGAAACACGGGGAAAATAAGGTTTTTAAATAGTTGTGCTCGTTCAAGCCCCGCGACTTGATGCCTACGTATCCTTTTCAGGAATCAGAGCGCCGTAGTTCAGCTCTTTAGTTTTTGTTTGTTTTTGTGTTTTTTAGTGGACGAAGTTACATTCGCACTCCGCCGCTCGACCTCTGGAGTCTTAAGCTGGGAATGGAGCGGAAATAACGCGTCCGATTAGGAGAAAGAATGCCCTGAAGGCAAGAGAAAGAATGCCTCGGGGGCAAGAGAGAGAAGAAAGATTTTGAGCGTTTCGAGGAAATCCCTTAAGCAAGGGAAACTCGAGTTACTCTTTGGTTTGTGTTTTTTAGAGGTTGGGAACTTACGCCTGAATGGAACCCTTAAGCAAGGGAGCCCCAAGCATTCGAACATCCCTTAAGCAAGGGAAGTTACAAGCTTCCATTCCCTTTTTATTAGTCAAAGTATTTATTAGTCATTTTTTATGAGTTTTCTTGGTATTTTTTATGGGAAATTTATTCAAGTATTTTTAGATGTTTTAAGGTTGAAAAAGAAAAGAAACTAGCCTAAGTGGAAACTAGCCTAATATGAAGGGAATTTCTACCTAAGATTATCATGGTTTCTACCTAAGGTTAGGATTAAAGAAACATGGAAAATAAAGTCACAATCATGAGCAAAATTGAGTAAGGATACAATGGTACAAAATTATACACAAGTATGAAGTAGCAAGTCAAAAACATAGTACAAAATGAATTAAAAATACTACTATTTTTTATATTGATTTTTTATGGGAGAAATCGAATTACAAGTCAAATAAAAAGACTAAAATGATTAGCCTAAAACTAATATTTTTATGTGATTATTTTTATATGTCAAAAAATTGTATTAATGGTCTAAAATTAGTAGGAGAAAAATAGTGTTTTTATTTTCTAAAAAGAAATAGGAAAAATTCTAGTAGAACATAAAAAATATCAATTGAAAATAGAAGAAACAGGGGGGTGCAAAGTGAAGTTGATGGTGTAGTTTGAAATGGGGCGCAGGGCCCAGCCCAAAGAGTGTTTTTGTTTACAGAATTTTGAATGCCAAAAAGGATGCAACGGGCCTACTGGGGGGTGCGAACAAGGAATCGGCCCAAGGTGTTTTGATCCAAGATGATTTAATTCAAATGTTAATTAATCAGATTAACCAACCCTATGTTATATCATTAATATCATTAAACAGACTTAAGGCCCTAATTAATGCATTTAACTCAGTTAATCAGGCTTTAATAAAAAACGAAAGGGAAAAGGGGCTTAAGGATTTTGTGACGCTCCCAATTCCACTCTCTCAGACTCTCACTCTCGGTCCACTCTCAATCTCGCCGGAGCGATTTCCGGTGGCTTCTCCGATCTCTCCTCCGCCGTGAACAACATCATCTCACTTTCTCCCTCTCGAATCCATTTCTAACCTTATTTTTCTTCAATTCCTCGTCTATCCTTTAACCCTCAACACCGGAATAGATTTCAAACCCTAAAAGCTAAATTGAATGTCTCTCATGCTCAATTGAATCTCAACACCTTAGGGATTCTATTCAGTGAAGCAACATTTATATTGTAGCGTCAAGAACGTAGAAGAAGATGAAGAAGAAAGGAACGTTTGAGGACTTACCTGGATTTGAAGGCGCACGTGAAAATAGTGGAATATCAGAAGTGAAGCTCCGTCCAGCTTGACGCGAAGAGTTAAACTTCAATCTGAAACCGATACGAAAACGCCGACGACGAGTACTTCAGGTAATGCGCGCTCCGAGCTCATTCTTGTTCTCGGTTCTTCTTCTTTCTGTTCTTGTTGAATCTTTTTCTTGCGCTATTATTATGATGATGATGATGATGAACGCTGTTGCAGAATGAGGATGTTGTAGTTGATTGAAGCTTTGGACCGTGATTGAAGATTGTTGATTTTTCTGAAGAATGATAGTGAGAGAGATAGAGGTATCAGAATGATGGAGTAGATGGAGATTGAAGAAGATGAATGGAAAGTTGAATTCAGAGGTGAAATGGTGGTGGAGTGTGGAAATGGTGTTGATGATTGAGAAGAGGTGAAGAAGATGATGAGTACGTGGTGAAGAGAGGAAGAGAATGAAGGTGAAGAAAGTGGTGAGAAGTGATGAATTGAATTGTGGAAAATGGTGGAGAGACTGATCAGAGTGGTGGCTGAAGATTATATAGAGGTTGGTTCTACTCTGTTTCTTCTCTGAATTTCTGTTACCATTTGTTACCATTCAGTTAGGTGGTTAGAGTTTTGTAACTGTTTTTGAAGGTTAGTTATTTTCTGTTGAACTTCTGTTAGGATCTGTTATGTAGTTAGAGGCTAATAACTGATTCTGTTATGCTTCTGTACTAGGTTGTTAGGATTTAGTTAGTGAAGTTAATTGGTTTAAACTGTCAACTGAGTTAGTTGTTGGTTAACTGAAATGGTTATTTGAAAATAGGGCATTGACAGAATTGTAGTAATTGTAAGAAGGCTTTTAGAGTGAGTGTTAGGAATAATTCAGAAGTTAGTTGCTTGTTGGGGAAAAGGTTAGGATATTGAATGAGAGTTTTAATTACAAGCTGCTAGGGACTTTCTTCTACCTTTTTTTTGTTTGAATTGATATGAATTCTGTTTAGATGGGCTTGAATTGGGTATATAATGTATGTATGTGAATTGTCACTGCTGGAAGTTTATGGTGGATGTATGAACATGTGAACCTTATATTTCTCTTCTGATCTTGCAGGTTGATGTTTCTTTAGTGTGGGGAGTCAAGTAAACTTCATGGCATAGACATGGCTACATGGTACATGGAATTTGGTATAGGACTCATGGAGAAAGCTTGAAGAAAAGACATATAATGGGATCAAAGAGGCAGACACAAATTTGATGGGAGTTTAGGGTTAGGAATAAGAGAAAATTTTGTATAATCTTTTTTTGTAAATGTATGGACTATGTTTGAATGAGTGGTGGATTTGTATACTTGTGTAGTTTTTGAATGAGAAATGATGGGAAATGTTTGAAATTGAACGGTATTGGCTCAAATGATGTTGTCTTATACTTTGAAACATGATGAATTTTGCTTTTGTAATCAAAACTCCAAACAATTCAATACTTTAATCCAACTAACTTCACACATTGAGAACTCTTGGCCATAAGTAGTATTTGAAAAGAATAATTATGACATTATTCATAACTTAATTCAAATTTCTGAGTTCACTTTGCATAGAAAGTTCACAAGCAGATTCTTTGATCAGGATGACCTCTTATTTTGAAATAATTTGATAATAAGTTTAATGCCCCTTTTGTAGCTTGAGAGACGGAAGAAATCCATAATGACTATTAACACACAACCTCAACTTCACGAACCCTAATTAACAATAGAACCAGTCGGTTCCTTGCGTAGAGTTGAAATCCGCAAAGTATAGAGAAGTCATTTCTCAACACGATCCTTGATATAAGCTTTGAAACTTTTGACGAATGAATGTCATATGCAAATTACCTAATGAGGGTATGCCGATGAAATGCAAAGTTTGAGCCAATTATAAATAAAATTAGATGGGCAAATTTTGGGGTGCAACAGCTGCCCCTATTTAATCATCTTAAACCTGAAGGTGAGATTGGCGTCAGCCTTTCGAACATTCAAGGTAGAAGAAGATTAAATATCAAGTGAGCCTGAAAATTTGCCTGAAGAAAGATTGAATTCACTGGGGTAGAAATGGTGTCAACTCCGCTGAGGAAGATTGTATCAACTCTGGATTGAACAACTTAACTCTGGGTTAGAAATGAAATACATATCAACTCTGGGTTGAAAAAGAAAAGTGGGTTGACTCTGGGTCGAAGAATAAAGGGAAGGGGTATAGGCATCAACTCTGGGTTGACAAAGAAAGTAAGGAAAGAAAATCAACTATGGGTTGAAAACAAGAAATAGACATCAACTCTGGGTTGAGAGAAGGAAAGATGAACAATTAGAAATAAATGTCAACTCTGGGTTGAGTGGGAAAGGAATCAATTCTGGATTGAACAAAGGATAACCGTCAACTCTGGGTTGAGTGGGAAAGTAAGAAGATAACCGTCAACTCTGGGTTGAGTGGGAAAGAAAGAAGATAACCGTCAACTCTGGGTTGAGTGGGAAAGGAGAAGTCAATTCTGGATTGAACAAGGGATAACCATCAACTCTGGGTTGAGAGGGAAAGGAATCAATTCTGGATTGAATAAAGGGTAACCGTCAACTCTGGGTTGAGTGGGAAAAGGATAAAGGACAACCGTCAACTCCGGGCTGAGTGGGGAAAGACAAAAGATAACCGTCAACTCTGGGTGAGAGGGAAAAAGGAGAAGTCAATTCTGGATTGAATAAAGGATAACCATCAACTCTGGGTTGAGTGAGAAAGAAAGACAAGGATCAACTCTGGGTTGAATAAAAGATAACCGTCAACTCTGGGTTGAGTGGGAAAGAAAGACAAGGATCAACTCTGGGTTGAATAAAAGATAACCGTCAACTCTGGGTTGAGTGGGAAAAGACAAGAGATAACCGTCAACTCTGGGTTGAGTGGGAAAAGGATAAAGGATGACCGTCAACTCTGGGTTGAGTGAGAGAAGAGAAATCAATTCTGGATTGAACAAGGGATAACCGTCAACTCTGGGTTGAGTGGGAAAGGAAGAGTCAATTCTGGATTAAACAAGGGATAACCATCAACTCTGGGTTGAGAGGGAAAGGAATCAATTCCGGATTGAATAAAGGGTAACCATCAACTCTGGGTTGAGTGGGAAGTGGTAGTTAACTCGTGGTCAACAGATGAAAGGAAAGTCGACTCTGGGTCGAACATAAAAGCATCAACTCTGGGTCGAAAAAGGGATAACCGTCAACTCTGGGTTGAGTGGGAAAGAAAAAAAGATAACTGTCAACTCTGGGTTGAGTAAAAGATAACCGTCAACTCTGGGTTGAGTGGGAAAAGCAAAAAATAACCGTCAACTCTGGGTTGAGTGGGAGAGAAAGAAGATGACCGTCAACTCTGAGTTGAGTGGAAAAAGAGAAAAGATAACTGTCAACTCTGGGTTGAGTGAGAAAAGAGAAAAGATAACTGTCAACTCTGGGTTGAGTGAGAAAAGAGAAACAAGGATGACCTTCCACTCTGGGTTGAAAAAGAAATAATCAATTATGGATTGAACAAAGGATAACCGTCAACTCTGGGTTGAGTGGGAAAAAGGAATCAACAAGGGATGACCGTCAACTCTGGGTTGAGTGAGAAAAGACAAGAGATAATCGTCAACTCTGGGTTGAGTGGGAAAGAAAGAAGATAGAAACAACCGTCAACTCTGGGTTGAGTGGGAAAAGATAATTAACTCGGGGTTAAAAGATGAAAGGAGAGTCAACTCTGGGTTGAATACAAAAACATCAACTCTGGGTTGAAGAAAAGGTGAATCATGATTGACTTTGGGAGATGACACCACAATGGTAACTTAGAGTGATCCAGTGGAATATCAATTGATTGTTTGTAGGGACCTCATATGATGAGTAACTTGGCTTATGCTTCACATGCAATGTTTGATTTATTTTATGCACTTCTGGAGATGCTATGTAATGAATTCTATATGCAGTGTACTGATTGATCAAGGTTTCTACTTTGTATGGAATAGATTAGGTGGAGTTCTGAACTCTGTTTGAGAATCAAGGTAGAGTGGATGCCCCTGATTTGTTGATGATTGGATTATTGTGGGAGAAATGTCAATGAGAATGCAATGATATGCATGATGCGTGCATGACTATGAATGGAATGATTTGTTTCCAAGGTACCAGGGATGGATGGAGAGTGCCTTTGTAGAAATGTCATAGCTTAAAGGATAGCCCTTGTGAAGGTGAGGTGTTTAGCTTGACTCCTCGACACTTGTCTTGATATCTGACACTTGATTGAAGATGAAAAAATGAATTGTTACTGGCTTGCCCCAACGTGTATGATCTCTTGAGATAAAATTTTGATAATGCTTGAATCATGGAGATTGCAATGGTCTGCCCCAGTGTAGATCATGGAATGAATGCCTCAGATTGAAAGGAACTCTTCCACTTAATGGATTCTTTGGATATTTGCTCAGCGGATGAGCAACCTTTGCCTTTGTAAGACTACTCGACGGAATTTCAATGTTGGACTTTCCTTGGTATCAAGTACTTACTTTCAAGTTGGAGGCAATTCTGTTTTGAAAAGGATAATGAGAATGCAATGCACATGTTAATCTCAAAGAAGAGTTTTATTTGTCAAAATGTTGTACTGATACTAATACAAATGACACAGCAACATTAGGAGTCGGTTTTGACATGATTTTACAGTTTGTATGCTTTCGGAACGAAATCTGCTTCAATTAGGACTTTTGAGGGTTGTAACGTGGTCGGGTTCACGGTTTAAGAAACAAAGGATAAGGCTCAAGTTCTACTTAACCCACCCCTTCTTCGTGATGTTCTCCAGTCCTACGTTCAGCTAGTCCGACACGAGTATTCGCCTTTCAGGAAGGATTGTGATGGATGAGGATCCTTTATAGCTTTGATGGAGGTGGCAGTCACCCTTTGGTGCTTTTGTTGATGGTCACAACAACTTGTCCTTTGGAGGATTCTTCTTTTGCTTTTGTCTTTTGTTTTCCCTAACTTTTGCCTGGACAAAAAAGTTTCTTTTGACTTTGGATTTCGTTCTCCAGCGGGATATGCCCTAATTTTTGCCTAAGTCATTTGCTTCAAAGCTTTTCTTTTTTCTCTTTTGACTTAGCAGGCTATTGCTTCTCTTTTTTTTTATCATGATTCATAACTTTCTTTTCATCATTTTTTTTGTTTCGTTCAGGAACAAGTTGCATGACTTTTGTGATTGACTTGAAGAAAAGGTTGTGACTGCCTTCTTCTCGGTGAATGAGAGACATGTATTGTGGATTGTGCTCTTCTTCTTTTGTTGCGAGACATGAGATGTAATTGATCCTCTGATGGAATACCTGAAAGTTGAGCGCTCGGTCGCACTAACTGAAGACTACCCTGCCCATGGTTAAGATTGAGGGTTTTGAATTTTTGAAAAGAAACTACTACTCCTTAGGCTCAAAGGGGTTGACGAAGGTTTCACTCCCTTATAACTCCAGTGTTTGGGAATTGAAATAATGCCTGTACATCGCCAGCAGGATCTTTGTTCCAAAAGCATACAGTTGGTACTTCATGTGTTTTTTATTTTCATCATTCTCCTTTTTTAGTTGCTTAAGACAAATGAGTGAAGTATCAATGAACATAATGACAAAGATGAAATGATTTGAGAAAAACATGTATATTGCATTATTTTTATTTATTCGAACAGAATGAGTTTCTTACATTGAGAAGTACTTGATAACAACAAAAGTAATACAGTTGAAAATACTTGAGAAGTCTAAACAATGGCAAGATTAGCCTTATTCTGATGCAAATGAGATGTTCTCTGACAAACACAAAGTCTCCAGGCTCCTTTGGTGGAAGGTGCCCCCTTTAGGGGGCGTGGAGTCTTCTGATGGTAGCTTGATCTTATTTGTAATTCCCCATGATTCTTCTTCTGTGAGCTTTTGTCAGATATTGGCGTCGAGGAATCGTCTTGTCTGATCTGATGGAGAGGTAGGAGGTAAGAGTCTTGGTAACCATGGATGCAAATGTATGAATGCAAAATGTTAATGATGATGCGAATGCAGCATAAATTAGGATCAAGGATCAAGGCCTCTTGGATAACAGCTCCTCATGGTTAATAAGATATGGTCGAATCCTCCAGATTCAGAGGTTCGACGTTGCTTTCTGGATAAATAGCTTGTGCATAAGTCAAAGATGGTCGAACCCTCCAGATTCAGAGGTTCGACGTTGATTCTGATAGATAACCCTTGCATAAGTCAAATAAGGTCAAACCTCCAGATTCAGAGGTTCGACGTTGATAGATAACTGATGTAGAACTTCTGTATAAGTCAAATGTCCCAGGATCAAAGGTTCGACGCCTTTTATTGAATAGCAGAAATCCGGGTATGATGAAGGTCAAGTTTCCTGTCCCACCCCAATCTCACAGGTATGTAGTCTAGACACGGACAAGTGGTCCCTAATGGTCACCAGGGTCTACAGTTCCCATGGGGTACAAAGTGTTTGAGGCAACAAGCGTGCCAGACACAGTGTTCCATGAAAGAACCTCACCCAGTTGTGGTACCTCATGTTAAGCTCGAACATAGCAAGCGCTACGGGAGTCAACATGAGCATCCACGCTAATCCTATGTGTCACTTGGCCTGGGTAGTGGGCCTTTTACCTCACACAAACCCCCCACCTGCAAAACAGAACAGAAGACCCCAAGGAACACAAAATATAATCCATATGCATGATGTGCAAACAGAAATAAACATGATATTCAAGCAAATAATAAGCATGCAAACATATATACAAGGTATAGACATAAAAACAAGTAAACACCCAGTAAATAAACAAACAAAGGCTAGGATCGACTTGCTTAGGTTTCCCCAGCAGAGTCGCCAGCTGTCGCACGCTCGCGAAAATGGACAGAGTCGCCACTAACATATCTATCCTAAAAGGAAAGGAACGCCAGCAAACCTGAGATGAATAAGAACGAGGTCTTTCGACCAGAGATAGGGTACGGAAGTCGGTTACGCAAGGGGAAGGTACTAGCACCCCTCACGTCCATCGTACTCGATGGTATCCACCTATGTTTGTTGCTATTTAAAGGGTGTATACTATATAAAGCTTGATTACTAAGGGAATGCATGCAAATGAATACAAAAGAAACACGGGGAAAATAAGGTTTTTAAATAGTTGTGCTCGTTCAAGCCCCGCGACTTGATGCCTACGTATCCTTTTCAGGAATCAGAGCGCCGTAGTTCGGCTCTTTAGTTTTTGTTTGTTTTTGTGTTTTTTAGTGGACGAAGTTACATTCGCACTCCGCCGCTCGACCTCTGGAGTCTTAAGCTGGGAATGGAGCGGAAATAACGCGTCCCATTAGGAGAAAGAATGCCCTGAAGGCAAGAGAAAGAATGCCTCGGGGGCAAGAGAGAGAAGAAAGATTTTGAGCGTTTCGAGGAAATCCCTTAAGCAAGGGAAACTCGAGTTACTCTTTGGTTTGTGTTTTTTAGAGGTTGGGAACTTACGCCTGAATGGAACCCTTAAGCAAGGGAGCCCCAAGCACTCGAACATCCCTTAAGCAAGGGAAGTTACAAGCTTCCATTCCCTTTTTATTAGTCAAAGTATTTATTAGTCATTTTTTATGAGTTTTCTTGGTATTTTTTATGGGAAATTTATTCAAGTATTTTTAGATGTTTTAAGGTTGAAAAAGAAAAGAAACTAGCCTAAGTGGAAACTAGCCTAATATGAAGGGAATTTCTACCTAAGATTATCATGGTTTCTACCTAAGGTTAGGATTAAAGAAACATGGAAAATAAAGTCACAATCATGAGCAAAATTGAGTAAGGATACAATGGTACAAAATTATACACAAGTATGAAGTAGCAAGTCAAAAACATAGTACAAAATGAATTAAAAATACTACTATTTTTTATATTGATTTTTTATGGGAGAAATCGAATTACAAGTCAAATAAAAAGACTAAAATGATTAGCCTAAAACTAATATTTTTATGTGATTATTTTTATATGTCAAAAAATTGTATTAATGGTCTAAAATTAGTAGGAGAAAAATAGTGTTTTTATTTTCTAAAAAGAAATAGGAAAAATTCTAGTAGAACATAAAAAATATCAATTGAAAATAGAAGAAACAAGGGGGTGCAAAGTGAAGTTGATGGTGTAGTTTGAAATGGGGCGCAGGGCCCAGCCCAAAGAGTGTTTTTGTTTACAGAATTTTGAATGCCAAAAAGGATGCAACGGGCCTACTGGGGGGTGCGAACAAGGAATCGGCCCAAGGTGTTTTGATCCAAGATGATTTAATTCAAATGTTAATTAATCAGATTAACCAACCCTATGTTATATCATTAATATCATTAAACAGACTTAAGGCCCTAATTAATGCATTTAACTCAGTTAATCAGGCTTTAATAAAAAACGAAAGGGAAAAGGGGCTTAAGGATTTTGTGACGCTCCCAATTCCACTCTCTCAGACTCTCACTCTCGGTCCACTCTCAATCTCGCCGGAGCGATTTCCGGTGGCTTCTCCGATCTCTCCTCCGCCGTGAACAACATCATCTCACTTTCTCCCTCTCGAATCCATTTCTAACCTTATTTTTCTTCAATTCCTCGTCTATCCTTTAACCCTCAACACCGGAATAGATTTCAAACCCTAAAAGCTAAATTGAATGTCTCTCATGCTCAATTGAATCTCAACACCTTAGGGATTCTATTCAGTGAAGCAACATTTATATTGTAGCGTCAAGAACGTAGAAGAAGATGAAGAAGAAAGGAACGTTTGAGGACTTACCTGGATTTGAAGGCGCACGTGAAAATAGTGGAATATCAGAAGTGAAGCTCCGTCCAGCTTGACGCGAAGAGTTAAACTTCAATCTGAAACCGATACGAAAACGCCGACGACGAGTACTTCAGGTAATGCGCGCTCCGAGCTCATTCTTGTTCTCGGTTCTTCTTCTTTCTGTTCTTGTTGAATCTTTTTCTTGCGCTATTATTATGATGATGATGATGATGAACGCTGTTGCAGAATGAGGATGTTGTAGTTGATTGAAGCTTTGGACCGTGATTGAAGATTGTTGATTTTTCTGAAGAATGATAGTGAGATAGATAGAGGTATCAGAATGATGGAGTAGATGGAGATTGAAGAAGATGAATGGAAAGTTGAATTCAGAGGTGAAATGGTGGTGGAGTGTGGAAATGGTGTTGATGATTGAGAAGAGGTGAAGAAGATGATGAGTACGTGGTGAAGAGAGGAAGAGAATGAAGGTGAAGAAAGTGGTGAGAAGTGATGAATTGAATTGTGGAAAATGGTGGAGAGACTATTCAGAGTGGTGGCTGAAGATTATATAGAGGTTGGTTCTACTCTGTTTCTTCTCTGAATTTCTGTTACCATTTGTTACCATTCAGTTAGGTGGTTAGAGTTTTGTAACTGTTTTTGAAGGTTAGTTATTTTCTGTTGAACTTCTGTTAGGATCTGTTATGTAGTTAGAGGCTAATAACTGATTCTGTTATGCTTCTGTACTAGGTTGTTAGGATTCAGTTAGTGAAGTTAATTGGTTTAAACTGTCAACTGAGTTAGTTGTTGGTTAACTGAAATGGTTATTTGAAAATAGGGCATTGACAGAACTGTAGTAATTGTAAGAAGGCTTTTAGAGTGAGTGTTAGGAATAATTCAGAAGTTAGTTGCTTGTTGGGGAAAAGGTTAGGATATTGAATGAGAGTTTTAATTACAAGCTGCTAGGGACTTTCTCCTACCTTTTTTTTGGTTTGAATTGATATGATTTCTGTTTAGATGGGCTTGAATTGGGTATATAATGTATGTATGTGAATTGTCACTGCTGGAAGTTTATGGTGGATGTATGAACATGCGAACCTTATATTTCTCTTCTGATCTTGCAGGTTGATGTTTCTTTAGTGTGGGGAGTCAAGTAAACTTCATGGCATAGACATGGCTACATGGTACATGGAATTTGGTATAGGACTCATGGAGAAAGCTTGAAGAAAAGACATATAATGGGATCAAAGAGGCAGACACAAATTTGATGGGAGTTTAGGGTTAGGAATAAGAGAAAATTTTGTATAATCTTTTTTTGTAAATGTATGGACTATGTTTGAATGAGTGGTGGATTTGTATACTTGTGTAGTTTTTGAATGAGAAATGATGGGAAATGTTTGAAATTGAACGGTATTGGCTCAAATGATGTTGTCTTATACTTTGAAACATGATGAATTTTGCTTTTGTAATCAAAACTCCAAACAATTCAATACTTTAATCCAACTAACTTCACACATTGAGAACTCTTGGCCATAAGTAGTATTTGAAATGAATAATTATGACATTATTCAGAACTTAATTCAAATTTCTGAGTTCACTTTGCATAGAAAGTTCACAAGCAGATTCTTTGATCAGGATGACCTCTTATTTTGAAATAATTTGTTAATAAGTTTAATGCCCCTTTTGTAGCTTGAGAGACGGAAGAAATCCATAATGACTATTAACACACAACCTCAACTTCACGAACCCTAATTAACAATAGAACCAGTCGGTTCCTTGCGTAGAGTTGAAATCCGCAAAGTATAGAGAAGTCATTTCTCAACACGATCCTTGATATAAGCTTTGAAACTTTTGACGAATGAATGTCATATGCAAATTACCTAATGAGGGTATGCCGATGAAATGCAAAGTTTGAGCCAATTATAAATAAAATTAGATGGGCAAATTTTGGGGTGCAACAACTGTCTACCAACATATCAATATGTGGTAAAGGAAAATCATCCTTAGGGCTAGCTTTGTTCAAATCTCTGTAGTCGACGCACATGCGGACTTTTCCGTCTTTCTTAGGAACGGGAACAATGTTAGCTAACCACTGAGGGTATTCTGAAGTGACGAGGAAACCTGCGTTGATCTGCTTTTGAACTTCCTCTTTGATTTTCATGGCCATCTCTGGATGAGTTCTTCTTAATTTTTGCTTGACCGGAGGGCATTCTGCTTTTAATGGCAAGTGATGCTCCACTATACTGGTATCCAACCCTGGCATATCTTGATAAGACCAAGCGAAGACATCTGAGAATTCTTTGAGCAGCTGTATCAAACTTTCTCTAATCTCTGAACTGAGTGAAGCTCCAATCTTAACCTCTTTTCTGTTTCCATCGGAACCAAGGTTAATGATCTCTAGAGGCTCATTGTATAGCTGAATGGCCTCTTCCTTTTGTTGAAGTAATCGTGAAATTTCCTTTGATATTTCTTCGTCTTCTTCTTCCTCTGCCTCGAATACAGGAAACTCAAAGCTTGGAGAAGTCATACGGTCGTACGTTTCAACGGGGTATTTTATGATTAATCTGCATATGTGTGATAAGTTTTATTTAGACAACAAGGGAAGACTCGGTGTATGCAGTTAATGATTTATTTGATGTTTTTTTAGGGTGTTTTTTAGGATTACCAATTTCCGAAAAAAGAAAAGGAAAAACTAAACGAAGGAACGGAATGACATTTTTATTTATTGACAGTCATTTCTTGAAACAAAGACCCTATAAAACAAAACTCTATTGCTTTGGGCGAAGCAAAGAGGGACATTTCCTAAGAAATAGTAAAATGCAAAGCCCTATGAAACATCTCTTCACCCTGGGCTATGGTGAGAGGACAAAATAACGGTGAAAGTTCCTACTTAGGAGTGCGAACAACAGTTGAAACTTCAACAGCTGTCCAGTAGTGGCGAACCCCATTGTGCACTAAGTAATCTGGAACCTTAGGCTTAAGCTGGCCTATGGTAGGTCTTGATTTACCAACCACTGTCTTTGCAACACTCAGACGATCTTCTTCTACTTCAGCAGACTGAGCGGTGTGAGCATACCCATTTCCAAGTGGAGTATGTCGGACTTTCTTTTGAGGAAACTTTCAATCTTCTGAATGGAGAGACTCGTTGTCGGAGACACTTTCGAGATCATCCTCTTCTGTATTTTGGTCTTGCTCTTCTCCCAAGATGGCATTGACTAGATATGTGAATTCTAAATCCGTAGCCTCGGAAGGTGACTTAGGGATATAATCCTCAATGATGACTTCACCAGATGCTGATGATGAATAGCAAGGGTTATACATCTCTTTTGGCTGAGAGAGGTACTCATAATCAATGTTCCATCCAGTTGGAACAATGTCTTCAAGAGAGATTCTTGAACTTTCAGGAGCGGAGTATTTCACCATGTAGTCGAATTTTCCGCTTGGTTCTCCTAATGTATCCCAAGTCTCTTCGGGGATAGGAGGAACTTCTTCTGATGAACCATGACTTCTGGTGGCGAAGCCGTCAGTAACTTCATCACTGCTTGGTTGAGTCTTACTTTCAGATCCTTCAGTCGGATAACAGCAAGGTGGATCAGACTCTGGTAGGGAGATGTATCCTGCTCTGTTGAGATAGGATAATGTGGACCTCCGATTTTTTTTTAATACCGGGCCATACCTCTGATCTGTAGAGATACGTGAACTGACTCTTTTTTGTCGCTTAATGCTTTCGCATTTTTGAAAATATCACAGAGTCGCCACCGACCTTTTATTTTATCCAATTAAGGAAAGGTTTATAAAAGAAACAGAAAAAAGACCTTTAAGAAATTCTGGGTAAGGGGGTAGGTTATACAAAGGGAAGGTGTTAGCACCCTTTGTATCCATGGTTATCCATGGGCTCTTAAGTTTGCTTAGCTCATTTGTTTTTCGATCACTTTTCAATTGCTCTGAAATTGCTCATATGTGGTTTCAAATACCTTTGTAATTTGAATTTTGTAATGATCCGTGTGTGGATGTATACAAAATGCTTATTTATCTTTCGAAAGATGTTTTTGAAAAGAACGTTAACTTTGTAATAATCCGTGTTTGGATGTATACAAAGTATTGTCTTTTGGAAGTTTTGTTTTGAAAAACAACAGTGTATGAGAATTTTGTTTGTTTTGATTTGAGCAAGCAAACTAGGAGGTCTACCCTGAGTTGTAAGGTCTTTATCCTATTTCCTTTAAAAATCTATCCTTTCATCGGATATAAAAGCAAGGTTCGATTTTGTACTCAAAACAGTAGAATTTGACTTTGATTTTGAAAGATTGTAAAAGGGATTACCTGAAGAGGTGCAAGTGTGATTGTGATTGGATTCAGATATTTATCTTTGAAGTTAGTGATCTAACGGTTCAATTTTATCTTTGACATACACGCAGTTTATATGTGCTGGAAATTAAAATGCGGAAATGTAAAGTGCGGAAAGTAAATCTACGCTATTACATCGATTATGCAGGAAATGTAAACTAGCCTATTTACATGAATTTGACATCCTATACATTTATCTAGGAATTTAAATTGCAAGAAAAATAAAAGGCATGTTTTTGGACTTTTTATGATTTATTTTAATTATAATTAATGCATGATTAATTAAATTAAAATGAAGAAAAAAGATGAAAATAGATTTAAACCTAGAAATTAAGTTTAAAATATGTACAAAATATTTGTCAATTAATTTTAAAACAAAACTAATTTTTGGAATTTTTGGAAATTGATTTGAAATTGATTTAAGTTAATTAAAACATAATTATGCAAATAATTATACAAATAATTAAAACTTAAAAAGAAAATTATTCAAAATATGTACAAAATTAGTTTATAATATATAAACAATATTTAATATAAAGAACAATTTTTTTGATGATTTTTTGATTGGTTAGAATAATTAAAAAGCAAATATATAAATATATACTAATTAATTATGCAAAATATTGAAATTTTGAAGAAAAATAAAATATTTTTATTTCAGAAAATAATATATTATTTTAGAAGTCTAAAAATATTTTTTGTGTATTTTTTGGATTTTTAAAACTATTTTTAATTAATTTAACAAAGAAATTAAAATAAAAATAGAAAATAAAATAGAAATAAAGGATACTGATCCTGTGTGGTTATTTGTGAGGGAGCATGGTGTGCATGCGTGATCTGGAGCGTTGGATGAGTCATAAATGAGATCAGATGGTCCAGATGGTGAGGGAACATCACTTATGACACGCCTGCAAAACACTGAAACCAAGGGTTATATTCAAAAAAAGCGCGCGCGTCAGAACCAATAGGGGGGGGACACGTCTTCGTCTTCAACCTTCAGACAAGACTTTTAATAGCGCTTTCTTACCAAAAGCGCTGTAATTGGTTACTTACTAAACCTGCAAAATAGCGAATAGGGTCAAACGCACACATACATTTAGCGCGATGGTACCATTCAATTCGTTTTGTCCATACGAATCTAATGGTGCTATTTAGAACTTCTAATTTTGCCTAATTTGGAAAGCCCTAAATTTGAAGCTATGAACCCTAAAATGGTAGTTTCGTTTATACGTGTCCAAACTTCAATTAAGTTTCCAGAAATGATCTACACCTCAAACCAAACTCAATAGTATGTCTACATCTTGTTAAACATGTGTGAATAACCAGATACGAATTGATTTTAGTTTGAACAAATTTTGACCTGTGTAGCTCGATTCAGTGAGCTTCAAGGCTTGTAATTGATTGAGATAGTTTCAGTGATGTTTAAGGAAGGTGTATGAATGCTTAGTTTGTATTGAAATGGACTGAAATTACAAATTCGAATTTGAGTTTTTCTTTGAATTTTTTGAAGTGATTACAAGTGTTATATGCTATGCTATGCTTCTGAATTCGTGTCCTCTTCTTTGCTGAACTAAGATAGCTTATTTATAAGCTATGTGTGCTTAGAAATGAAGCTAAGATGTGTCTTAGTTGCCTTTGTTGAAACTTTGCATTTTTTAATATAAAAAAGCTTGAATTCTTGACCAAGTCATCTTGCCTTCAATGCACCTGCCTTGCCCTTCAATTCTCTGCAGAAAGATGAAGATTCTTTGAGGTGAGTCATGCTTGATTTGTAAGCTAACCTTTATCCATGCATTTTCCTTTTAATTTTAATCTTAAAGTAAGATAAAATCATGCAAAAATGGATAAAAAAAGGTATGGGCTTAGTCTTGGTCGTGGGAGGCCCATAGTAACATGGAAATGATGTTTGAATGCTGAAAACTTGGCCCCATTTGGAAAAAATACATTTTTGAGCAATGTTGATTTCATGCATTTTACCAAAATTTAGCCAACTTCAACAAGGTGTAAATCCTTCAATTTTTGTCATATGAAGGAGATCTTGCACTTTTTGGAAACCTCAAAGAGTCCTCTAACCAATGTCTTTGGTCTCATGTCAAAATGATTTTTGAAGCTCCTTGTGTGTCCTTTTGAAAAAAGTGTCTTTTTGTTGACTTTGAAAATGACCTGTAATGTCTTTGGTCATATTTTTCAAATGGTGAATCCAATGATCATGGGATCAATGGAATTTGAAAGATAATTGAATTTCCTTCAAAACAAGCTTTGGTTTGAATTTTTTGGATGAAGGATGAGAGAGTTATGATCAGTCAAAGTTGAGTTGACTTTTCAGGCAAAAACCCTAATTTTGAACCTTAGGGTTTTGTTGATTTTTGATCTTTCCTTGATGAATTATGATCATCCAATGATCAAATGATGAATCCTTTGACAAAATATGGACTTTGACAAAAAATTTCATTTTTGACTGTCTGTTGACTTTTTTGGTCAAACGGGTCGTCTGTTGACTGTTTGAGCTGCTGACGGTGCGTCTGAGTGATTTGAAGTTTGAAAATTTGTATGATGGTACTTTGAGATATATGGATGTATATGAAATCCATTTGAGCTCTCAAAAACTTGTTGCCCCTGTAAAAACAAGAAAAACCCTGATTAGGGACTGTTTGTGTAGGAGACAGTTAAGCGTACCTGATTTTTGTGCAGTGTTGAGTCTCTGCTAATCATGTGATATTCAGAAGACTTCTTTGAACAAAAATCTTGGAATTTTGAATTGTGAAAGATTGATTTGATTGATGGCACAAAACACTGAGAATTGTACTGCCAGCAGTTTGGCTGTCGACTGACTGTTCAGGTATTGACGTAGCAGTTAGAGTGAAAAATCAACAGTCAAAGTTAATTTTCTTTTTTTGTTGTTTTTTTTGTTTTTGTTTTATGTGAAAAGATGAAAGTTTATTTACATGACTTGTTAAAAACACAGACATAATAAATAACTAATATTTACGGTATGCGGGCAAAATTACCGATAATAACCCTGAAAATCATTTAATGCACAGAAATAGGAATATTTGACTGGCAGAAAACACACAAAATATTATCTTAGTAATTAAGCAATATTATGACAAATAGTACAACATTTAATACTGACAGTACAAATATTACATACTATATTGAACAGTACGACGAATAAACGGTACATTTAAGAAATAAGAAATACGGCAAATTTTTAAGAATGACGATTAATGACCCATGCTATGAACAATAACATGTAGATGATTGGGAGTGCAACTATTGCAGGTCCACACTCCTCAGGACTATGCAGGCAGAAGAAAGTCATGATCACCGTAGCAATGGTGATGACTGTAAGAAACAGTGTCTCTATCCACTTTGCCATTCTTGTTAGGGAAGAAGAGAAAATAGATATGAGATAGGAATTTGAAAGATGAATTGGAATTTGATGTGAGATTTTATGGAAGAAAATGAGAGGTATTTATAGAATGGAAAGAAGGAAAGAGACGTTGGGGAATGATGTGATTCCGTACAAAAGGAAAATTTGAGTGGAAGTAAGATTTGAAAGAAAGTGTAGATAGTGTTGGGAAAAGGAGAGATTTGATTTTTGAAAAAGAGATTTGAAAAGATTTTTGCAAATATTGGAATATAGTACAAAAATTAGTGGGAAACAAAAGATAATAATAATCTATTTGTTACCAGTACAGTCTGAGCTTCCTGATTCTGCGCCTGCAAAAAGATTTAACTCTGTACCAATTGTGTCAGTACTATTTATCTGTAAATAAATAAATAGCATGTGTGAAGTAATACACAGTATTTGGCGTTTGCGTAAGAATAAATTCAACTGCAAGCCAAATTACTGTATAAGAAAAATTCTAAAAACTAAATATTTCATATGTCAGGATATTTGTTGAAATAAAAATCCATGATTATATGAGACCCTTAATTTTCAGATTGGAGTTTTCTTGAAAAATATGTGGGCAAATTTTGGGGTATAACAGTTGCCCCTATTCAATCTTCTTAAACCTGAAGAGATTGTCTGAAATCTGAAGGTAGAAGATGATTGAATATTTAGATGCCCTGAAAATTTGCACTTACCTTGATCAGAAGAGATGTTGGAAGTTGCATTTGAATGTCGTCTGCGAAATGTTGTTGGCAGATTGAAACATTACCTGAGATGGGCTTTCAGATGCCACCTGGTAAATGGGTTGAGGGTTTGTTCATCAGAATGAATCCATGGATTATATCTTGATGAAGGATTTGAAAGTCTTTGTGTTGACTGTTTCAGAACCGTCCAAGGTTACCGCTTTAAGTCTTGGAAGATAATCGTTACGGAACTTGTCCAAAGTTTTTTTTTTGCTTTAGATTTTGAAAGTTGATCATTGTGGAACCGTTTGAGGTATCAGCTTTAGATCTTTGATGTTAGATCGTTCTGGAACCGTCTGAGGTATCGCTTTAGATCTGCCATGTTAGATCGTTTTGGAACCGTCTGAGGTATCAACTTTAGATCTGCAACGTTAGATCGTTCTGGAACCGTCTGAGGTATCGCTTTAGATCTGTAATGTTAGATCGTTTTGGAACCGTCTGAGGTATCGCTTTAGATTTGTGATGCTAGATCGTTTTGGAACCGTCTGAGGTATCGACTTTGATCTGCAACGTTAGATCGTTTTGGAACCGTCTGAGGTATCGCTTTAGATCTGCAATGTTAGATCGTTCTGGAACCGTCTGAGGTATCGCTTTAGATCTTCGATAGTAGATCGTTTTGGAACCGTCTGAGGTATCGCTTTAGATCTGCAATGTTAGATCGTTTTGGAACCGTCTGAGGTATCGCTTTAGATCTGCAATGTTAGATCGTTTTGGAACCGCCTGAGGTATCGCTTTAGATCTGCAATGTTAGATCGTTTTGGAACCGTCTGAGGTATCGCTTTTAGATCTTTGATGCTAGATCGTTCTGGAACCGTCTGAGGTATCAACTTTGATCTGTGACGTTAGATCGTTCTGGAACCGTCTGAGGTATCAACTTTGATCTGTGATGCTTGTTTTTGAGTTGGTAAGTGATCAGAATGAATCTTCGGCTTGATTATATCTGAGAGAACCGTTCATGGAATTCAGGTGAACACGGCATGTGATTGAGAACATCTTTGTTGAAGATATCCGTCTACCTGAAAAATCAAGTTAGTGATATGCAATGTTTATGATGCATGTAAATGTGAGATATTCCCGGAGAAATATGCATGTTATGCTGTGTATGAACATGCGTATGCATGATGCATGAATATGATGAATGTATGAATGTATGAATGTGTGAATGTATGAATGTATGAATGTGTGAATGTATGAATGTATGAATGTATGAATGTATGAATGTGAATGTATGAATGTGATGAATGTCAAGCTTCTAGTTGGAAAAATAAATTCCCGCTAGTCAGCTGGACATGAATGTATTGTGATCGTTGATGATCTTTTGTCTTGCTTGAGTACCCTCGTCTGGGGAAATTCTTTGAGAACCCGGGTATCCCGTTGAAGGATCTTTGACTACTGCTTGGGGAACCAAAGGTAACTGGAAGTTCTGATGCCCTTTCAAATGGGAATGAGGAAGATGCATAATCCTCCGATGCACTATCTGACCAAGTCCGGGTGCGGGGATCACACCTTCTGAAGATAGTAATCTGGAACAAACCTGCTGGGGAATAAGACTTCTTTTGAAGAGAAAATCTTTTTGAGGAATTTGCTGAGAAATGCGTTTCTCTTGGTGATTTCCTTCTGATGGAATGATGTCCAGATGATCGGGACATTTCCTGAATGCCATTCCTGTTTTTCCTGGTAAACATCAATCATATTCAAATGCATATGTTCACTCAAAATTATCATTGGGACGCTTACGTATTTAAAACAGAAAAAGTGAAAGTAGTGATTTTTGAAAAAGCTGCATTGAAAAGAGCCATGATAGGCGGGTTAGCACAGGGAGACAACAATCCTAGAAGTAGGAAACTGTCAGAAAGTTTTGAAAAATATTTATGAAGATAAATAGCTATGTGAAAATGATCCAGTCAAGTTTCAACTCTGCTATTGCCAATCTGTCTTCGAGCATCTCATCCCTCACTTGTTGGAAGAAAGTGATTAGACTGATCGGTGTCTTTGAGGTGTTGAATCTTAATGGTGAGTAGGCAGCTGAACGGAACACAGTTGTATGCTTCATTCCCTAACTTTTGCCTAGGCCGCCCTTTCAGGTTTTCAGCCTACCGGGATAGTATTTGTTTAGTCTCTAATTTTTGCCTGGACCGCCCTTTCGGGTTTTCAATCCACCGAGACGCTCATTTTTTGCCTAAGTTGCCCTTTCAGGTTTTCAACTTAGCGAGCTGTTTTTTTTTCTTTTTAAGAGAAGTATTTTTTGACTATGTCAGCATTCACAGGGTGTGGGAAATCCTCGCCATCCATGGTGGTAAGCAACATGGCGCCGCCGGAGAATATTTTCTTGATTATGAATGGTCCCTCGTAGGTGGGAGTCCATTTGCCTCTGGGATCACCTTGTGGTAAGATGATGCGTTTGACAACCAAGCCACCAATTTGGTATGCTTGACTTTTGACTTTTTTGTGGAAGGCTTTGATCATACGCTTTTGGTATAGCTGACCATGACAAATAGCTGCGAGCCTTTTCTCATCAATCAAGTTTATCTGGTCCAACCGTGTTTGAATCCAATCGTCTTCGTCTAGATTGGCTTCTTTCATAATCCTTAGGGAAGGAATCTGAATTTCAATTGGAAGAACTGCCTCCATACCATAGACTAAGGAGAATGGAGTTGCCCCTGTTGAAGTACGCGCAGATGTGCGATAACCATGAAGAGCAAAAGGTAACATCTCATGCCAGTCTTTGTAGGTTACTGTCATTTTTTGTATGATTTTCTTGATGTTCTTGTTGGCAGCTTCCACCGCGCCGTTCATCTTTGGTCGATATGGAGAGGAATTATGATGTTTGATCTTGAACTGTGTACAAAGTTCAGTAATCATTCTGTTGTTCAGATTTGTGCCATTGTCCGTGATAATCCGTTCAGGGATGCCATACCGACAAATGAGATTGTATTTGATGAACCGGGCTACCACATTTTTGG